>NW_014569790.1:0-1073 GCF_001313835.1 Polistes canadensis
TTGTTCATATTGCGTACATGCGTCATTTTAATTTTAAAATGTCACATATATGTAATATAACATTTAGCAGGCCGTGAGTTAAAATTTAAAGTCCCTCCGGTGCTCAATCATGCCGAGGATGAAAGGTCCYAATCGGCACGAGTTACTGGTTGTAATTATTCCAAAAAATTATTGACGAGCACATGAGTTATTCCAAAAAAGGATTATTCCTTTTTTTGAAATTACTCATGAAAACTGTATATTTTGTTGTATGTTATATTATTAGTTCAGGATAGGTCTTCTTGTCTCATCGGTTAAATTCATTTAATTAACAGTGTAATTAATTAATGCACTTTTCCTTTTTATTACGTGTTTCGTTCGTGTTTAGTAGTGGTGAAATCGAGTATTAATTTACTCGATTTCGTCCAGAAAAGCATGTAATAAATGTCTTACATGCATTGCTTCGTACTTAGTTTATTTAATCGCGATTTTATATTTCGATATAATAAAAAAATGAGCAAGAAGACAAAAACTTATTCGTGACGGATAGACTCTGGCAATTAAGTGGTGGCTCAAAGCCCAGTTCTTTCATTAGAACAGCCAACTTAATCAAAGGAGTTGTCCGAGATTTTTGTTAATTTTTTTAAATTCTTAAAATCTTTTTGAAAGTCATTATAAATGACTTGTAGAGTCATAGCCCGCTTAGATTTATAAGAGAACATTTTTATATAATAATCAACATTTAGATTAGGATTTTCAGCATCTAATTTACTAATCCCCGTTTCTCCCCCCATACTTTCTGCGTTCTCATTTATGCGTGTGCCCAGGTGTTACACGTATGGGTGAGAAACGGTTGGTATGGTTTTAGTCTTAAGTTTTTTCCCCCCATTTGGCGTCTGTCATTGTGCTAGTGATTGCACGATGTACATTGCACATGTGTGTGCGCTTAGGTGTGTGCATTGTACATCGTTTCGAGATACGTAATACCAAGCTTATTATTTTTTAAAGTTATTGAATAAAAATAACTTGTAGAGTCACGCGTACGATACGAACTTTTTTTTTTTTTAACAATCGTTTGCATAGTAGAGTTTACC
>NW_014569790.1:3548-49163 GCF_001313835.1 Polistes canadensis
AGAAACGAATCGAAAGAGGACTCAGTTATGGTAAATGGTAGTATGACATAATTGTTTTACTTTTTCTCTAGTTTTCTTTATCAAGAATAACCATGGAGACGATGCAAAATTCCGTTCAAGAGGAGGAGGAAGTGGACTGGAAAAAAACTGTGAGTAATGGTAAACGGTAATAGAAGATAATTATTTTAGAATGTTATTGAAATATTTTAATCCGTTTATTATTTTCCCCGTAGCATCACATATGTATAATAATTATTTTTAATGCACTTTCTTTTCTTTTTTTTACAGTTATGCACCAAAAATTTTATACATTTATTTTTATTATACTATATTCTAGGTAGATTGAAAATTATTAAACATAAAATATTCGTAATTTGTAATCTCCGTATGTGCATATATTGAAATTATTCTAGGGTATGTATGTGTTCAATAAAGTCCATCGATGTTACTACAATTCCATTTAGGTTCACTCCCCGTTTTAATTTTGTTATTTAATATTCAAACTTTTCTCTTTATTCTCGATAGTAATTGTAAGGATTTTTCAAATTAAACTCTTAGGGTGGGGCCTAAGAGTGGGGCTCAATAAAAAACGTTCTCGGGGTGATCATTTACTTTGGTTTCAATTTAATTCGGATGTGGACATCTTCAGGATGCACATCCCTCGTGGGTCTTCAGAAGCGGTTACCTCCTCGTGGTTAGACCCGGGCAATGGTATTTTACTTTCAGTATAATGTTTAACATATTTTTTATATGTTATACATTCCATTGCAAGTAAAATCTAGCCAAAGACCGCTTACCATAAACATTATAATGATAATTAGTTTCTTTTAAATCCCTAATTAATATAATATCCTTATTCATTTCTCTCCTTGATTCCTTTTATCCATTTAATATACAGAAACTAATTATCTTATAATGTTTCTTTAATAACTATTATACATTTACAGGTAGTACTTATCTAGAATTTCAACCACCAATTATCACACCTTTCTTACTTCTTTCACTTTCTTTCTTTTCCTTTATATCAAGTATGCTCACATGAGTTACCATACATTCAAATGAATTTACTTAACTTTTACTTAACTATAACTCAGCCGCAATTTTCCTTGTATTGAAGCAGAAAATTAAAACTTCTCGCAAAAATGAGGAGAATTTGGCTCGTAAACTGACATTTTCAATGGAAAATATCATAAATCGACTAATGTTTCAATGGGATTATGATTACAGATGACCAAGCTTATTGTACGAGGACTATGATCTAATTATTTCGACCACTATTAACCGCTATAATACTTTATAGGAAAACGGCAGAAGCAAAGATGTAAATCTAGTATTTAAAATTCTCGTACAATATAACTATACTATATATACTATCAAAAAATATACTATATTCTTCCGTCATCGCGTTAAGTACCTACTTTCGCCCACTGGTGGTCCCGGTAGTAACTAAGATGAATCTAGTTAGATAAAAAAGAGGATTTGTGAGCTTCTAGGTACTTCTGTATTCTTCGGTTCATGTCACATACAACATTATCGGCAATGTATCGATATATCGTAAATGATACGAAATTTTGTTAAACAAAAATCAAATTAAAAAATAATGAATTGAAAATGATTAGACAAAAGTTACATCATATATAAAAATTTGTTTTTAAATCATTAAATTAATTTTATCATTTCTGTTGCCATCTAATTTAAACGAATTAAAACTGAACTATTATTTCAATAATGCTTATGTAAATTTATACAAAAAATAAAAAAAAAAATATAAATACAACATAAACAATATCGATTATTCAAATTTCAAAAGATGTATAAGATTGCAGTGAACATCGTAAACCATTTACTTTCGATTCAAAATCTTCTTAATAAAATATAAATTGTCTTTTTATATCGAGTAAACAATTTGTAATTAAATTGAATAATCCACGTTTACGTTCTATCCTTATCAATATCTTTCTTCTCATTCTTTTATATACTTTTATAAAACAAAATTATTAACTTTTAAAATCATATAAATTTGATAATAAAAATCCTAACGTGAATTAGAAAGATATAACAATAAAAATAAAATAAAATGAAATTTAGACATAGAAAGAGAGAGAATAAAAAATAGAAAATAATTTTATGAGAGATGAGACTCAAATCTCGCGGTATTTCGGAAAATTAGAACGAAAGATATATAGATAAAGAAATAAATGGAAACTGGAGTGGTGCGCCAGCGCGCGCGCGCGCGCATTTTGATATCGACCAGGGGGGTTTTCTACTCCTCCTTTCCCCGTAAATGTGAATAGGAACAAAGAGTAAGAGAGAGGTAAATATGTTGGAAAGAACAACGACTGGCAGAGAATTCGCAGGGCATTTAATTGCTGTTTGCCGGTACGCGGCAACGCCTCGTCCCGGCGCTGAACAGCGCGACGTGGTCAAAAACGTCTTCCGAAAAATAAAAAGGAATCGGCAATTCGGACATATTTCAGCCGATTCCGTAAATTGAAACATTAATTAAGATTTTGCAACGAAATAAGGAAGAAAGTAAAGAAGATAGGTGTTATATTAGAAGGAATATTATTGATGAATTTTTCGAATACATCGATGGAAGAAACTTCTTTGATTTCACCTACGAATGAAGAAAATTAAAAAGAAAAGAAATAATTTATCAATAATTATGACGACGTACGATTAACAATTCATATTGAATATATTATTATTTCGTCTAATCTATCGTATATCATCAACTGTGTGAAAGATAAAATAAGAAGATTTTGAATATTCGTGAATTAACGATTAATACTTGGAATATCATTTGGAAAGTATTATTCCGTAGGATGAATATATATTATGTCTGTTTTAACTATGGTTCGATATAGTGCCAATGATTATTCATATTGTGGTATACGGAAATGAAATGCAATGTGCAATAAAAAGTTTAATTAATATTTTTCAACATATCACGTTTAACATATCGTGGAAGAAACATGTGGAGTACAGAATTCGTTTTTGAATTATAATTTGAATGTATAACGCATGTTATATCCGAGAGATTATTTGAAACATCAAAAAACAAGTGCATCGAACTGCATTAGGACGTTATTTTCGTACGTAAGTGTTTATATATCTCTAGGGATTACCGCATCACGATATATATATATATATATGTTGCAATTACCAAGCAACATTATATTTTTATGTAACTGAAAATTCGTATGATCCAATTACAAATTTTCGATCGATAATTCAAATATTT
Source organism: Polistes canadensis (assembly GCF_001313835.1). NCBI lineage: Eukaryota > Metazoa > Arthropoda > Insecta > Hymenoptera > Vespidae > Polistes > Polistes canadensis. Next base: position 6,793 of record NW_014569790.1, read on the forward strand.
CGAAAAGAGAAAATGTATAAATGAATTAATTTTTTGGGATTTAGATAATTTATTTAAACGAATTACTTCGATTGAATTTGAAAAGAAATTTCTCGTCATTAATTCTGACAAAAATTGTTATATCCATACAGGTATGTATGTGTGAATAAATGTGTAGATTAATTGAAAAAAATATTATAATAATGATAATATAATAAGGTAAAAAATAAATGTGTTAATATTCTATTACAGAGGATGCGAATATTAGATCGATACAAAAGAACAAACACTGAGAACTCTTGATAATTATCAATTGCAAATGTCCTTAATAATATAAAAAAAAACATAGACACCAATTTGTTGATTCATATTTTATATAATAGTTCGTTCGTTGCGCATCCAATTAGCGATCAAATAAACGGCAAAACGGAAGCGAAAAACACTTATAAGTGAATAAAAGAATAAACACATTCCCACGAGTATAAAGTTTTAATGTTTCTAATTGAAATTGTTTAGTTAAAACGCGTTGATAAACAGATGAGTTCGATTAAAACCTTAGTGATATTCTTCTATGCATTTTGGAACATGCGAATATGTGTAGAACGTAAATGCATATAAATAAAAACGTAAGTAAAGAAAAGTTTAATTTATTAAATGAAATTTAATCTAAAATAATATTTAATTAAACGATATCAAATCGTTTGTTTGGAATACTTTACAGATCACACAGAATAGCCGATATTAATGACTCGTGTTAGAGTAATTTACGATTCTTCGAAAGGATATCAAAATAATACGCATACAAAACTGCATTCTTACGTTTACGAAGAATTTAGAATTAATGGCATACGAGAATGAACAAACTTATTGATTATAAATCAATATTTGATTTTCATCTTATCCGGTATGAGTTCATTTCAAGTTCAAATACTTCAAAAAATATAATAATTTCCTTTTATGTGATAATAAAAATTTTATCTTTTGATAGATATAAATTTAATTGTACTAAAAAGAATATCAACTGTCTGATATCATCTGGTAACTGATAACTAATATCAACTGTCTGATATCATCTGGTACCTGATAACTAATATCAACTGCTCTTTATTCTTTGTCAATGTCACACAAAAAATCATGTATATTTTCAATATTGTCCTATATTTTAAACGTTCAAAATTGGCCTATACGCACGTCCGATCTGGTATGCGTAACAATCTTTTTCCAGACGTGGTAAGTGAAAAATAATCTAACATTACCACATCGAACATTTCATTTAACCATAAAGATCATATGATTTTTCATTAGGCAGTACATCACGGTGGGAAAACCGTGCAAATTAATGTACGCCATAATACCACCAATGCTTCATCCGAATCTAAAAAATATACTAGTATCTCTCGATTACAAAGATGGTTAATAGGAATATTCATTTTCCTGCTAATGTTTATCGTAGTTATCAACAGTTACTCTACCAGACAATTTCGTATTATTCATTTTGGTAACATCGAGAAAGAAACTATAGAAGGTGAGTCCAAAAACAATCCAATATTTCTATAATAATATAACAAACAAACAAAAATCGAATAAAAATAGATATATTCAATAAAAAATAATTTATAGATAATTATGAAGAACCTTTTATATCGATCGAGAATACCGGATATCTGGTTAGCACCAAAGGTTGTAAAATACCAGCAATGGAACCATTCGATCGAGCGATTATGCGTTTTATTCAAAAAGAAAAACCAATAGTATGTAAAGCTGGAACGATACCACCGCTTGTCGAATCAAATAACTTTCTGGTTTATGTAAATCCATTTTCGCGAATGCTTTATTACAATCAATCAACGGATATCGTTAATTGTTGCTGGAATGCTTTCGAACGAATGAGAAACAACGATAATGCTAACACGTTAGTATGATCTAAAATGTTAAGGTAAAAAATAAAATATCATTCTATCCTTTTGCTTGCTAGTTTAATTCAAATTCGGCTTGAATTCTATTCGCAGATATAACGACGATTGTTATTTCTTCAATGAATCTAATCAGGTTACCGCGGAATTCATAAAAGTCGAATGTTGGCGAGGGAAAGAAATAATATATAAAGATTATCACGCCTTCGTACCTCGAAAACCGGACGTTGAAAAAAGATGCGAACTTGCTACGAAAACGAATCCCGTTGAAAATCGATTAAGTATTCTGGTGATAGGTGTTGACTCGGTTTCGAGATTGAACTTCCGTCGAAGTATGCCAAAAACTGTTAAAACTTTAGAAAATTTGGAAGCAGCGGAAATGCTAGGCTATACGAAAGTTGCCGATAATACTTATCCAAATCTTATAACTGTGCTGTCCGGCCTAAATCAAACAGAATTGGAAAAACTCTGTTGGCAGCATAAAAAGAAAACGTTCGATCAATGTCCGTTCATTTGGAAAACCATGAGTTCTGCTGGATATCGAACGATATTCGCCGAGGATGCCTGTCACATGAGTATCTTTAATTATTTAAAACCAGGATTTATGAAAGAACCAACAGATTATTACCTAAGACCGTTCTGTCTCGAAAGCGAAAACGATATTGGTAACACCAATAAATTGAACGCGAATCTTTGCGTTGGTACAAGATTAACATTCGAGAATCTTCTAGATTATACTAAAAAAGTAGCAACAACGTTCCCGAATGATCTTTATTTTGCATTTACCTGGATGGCTAGTTTGACCCACGATTATTTGAATTACGCGCAATTAAGCGACAAGGGTTACAACAAGTTGCTTGAATTTCTTTCGAAAAAACAATATCTCAACAATACCGCTTTAATAATGATGAGTGATCACGGTTTGAGATTCGGACAATTTCGTCAGACGTTTCAGGGCAAAATGGAAGACAGTCTTCCGTTCTCCTTTCTGGTTTTACCAAAATGGTGGAGAGACAAATATCCCGTGGCTTGGGCTAACATGCGTAAGAATATGCGAAGTCTAACCACCGGATTCGATTTACACGAGACGTTAAAAGATTTAGCGGATCCTAGAAGGGTGGAAGAGGAAACTTTGAGACAACGAAGCGAACAAATTTCCAAAGAGAATATACCGCGTGGTATAAGTTTATTTTTACCTATACCCGATTACAGAACATGCAATATGGCAGGAATACCAGGTAACTTATGTATGTGTCACAGATCGGAAGATATATCGCTCGACGATATAGGAGTTAAAAATAATGTTCAATATCTGATGCAAGTGTTAAACGACATGTTAAGGAAATATCCCCTTTGCTCCACGTTACATTTACGAACGATCAAACAAGCCAAAATATTGGCCAATGCAAACGAATCGTCTTGGATCGATTATTCGATACAATTTCAAACATATCCAGGAGAGGCCATATTCGAAGGTATGGTACGTTATAGAAAAGACGAAAAATCTTACAATCTGCTCGGAACAATTGGCAGGCTTAACGCTTACGGTAGCCAAAGTGCGTGTATGACCGATTTTAACATGCGCCTTTATTGTTACTGCCTTTAGGCGCGTCACATATCTGATCAACTTTAGACTGGTGATATTTTGTAGTATTTTAAATAAATATTCCTAAGCCATTAAATCGTAACATTAATTTCGTTCACCGATATACTTGCGGGATCGAGCACCTTCATACTGGAATAACAAAGTAGATATTAGTGAAGAAGTTGACCAGACAGAGGATCCTAAATAACTTAAAGGTTCAATGGGTCCAACCAGTTAAATGGCCCAATTTTTTTTAACCAATTCTACATGTGTATACAGCATGTATCTAGTAACTGGACCGAATACTGTAACTTTTTTCTTCTTGCAGATAGGCAAAACTTGTAGAAAAATGTTTGCATTGTTTAACAAAATCTATTATTAATTAGTGCGAATTTTTGCAATAGTGTATCGCAACATTATTTTCGTTCGCTGATATATATTTATAGGGTGTATTTGGTAATTAGACCGAAATATTGTAACTTATTCTTTTTGTAGATAAAGAAAAATTGTTAAATAAAAATTTACATTCTTTAGCAAACTCTTATCAAGTAATGCGAATTTTTGCAAGAATGCATCGGTGCAGTTGCACAATTGATACCATTTTAAATACATTAAATATGAAATTAAACATTATACTCACCAAATGTGACGATTGTTGTAATGAAAATGATAAAAGCGATGATCTATGGAAAGTGATGATCGTAAACAGCAACCAACTTTAGAATACACGGTATTAGATATATTATCGAAAGAAATATGAACTCAATGTTGTGATATTGTTAACGTTTTACAGTAAATTTATAATAAATCATGTCACGTTTACTTTATACGATATTTAGAAGATAACACTGAACTTGTGAATATAATTAAATCTAAAATAGATCACTTTGACTAAGAAGATAGCACCGTTTTACACCATTACTTTCGCGTTTAAATGAAACAATAGCGCGCTACAATTTTTTTTACAGCGCCATCTAGTCATCTATTTAGAGCATTCTAATTGGTCGAAATGAATTTATTTGTTGGAAATGCACTAGCTCGCAATTTGATTAAATCATTTTTGACAATCGCTTATTTGTCAATATTACATTAACGTATACACGTAAAGAATTAATTTTTATATAAACAAATCATTCGTAAAATGAAATTTATCGAACATTAGAAATAGTAATACCAACAAATTAAAAATAAACTCTATCGAAAGATAAATCCACATATCTTCTTCAACGAGTGTGACGTTACATAGCAATATTTTTAGATCTCATCTGTGAACCAATCACGAACACCCACGATTGACGGGGTGTTTGTTGTAACTTCAGCTGCGATGGCAGCGATTAAATATATTTCAGTGTTTTTTATAAATTTAGCGATATGTACAATAATTTCGTTGGCAGGGTAAATACAAATTTACATTATTATTTAATAATCCTATTTTATTTCTAAGTTGTAAATCTTTCCTTTCTACATAACCTGTCTTTCTTATTAAATAACAATCTTATGAATGCATGATCATCAATGACATTTTTATTAAATTCATAAACATTGTGTTAAAGATTTATTTAATGTATTAATATATTTAATAAATAAAATGAAAATAAGTTAATAAGTATTATAATGTTTCATTGTTATTTTCTTACAGGAGGGATTTTTACAGTATCCTCAATGTTCCACGCAGTGCAACAACAAATGCAATAAAAAAAGCTTATAGGAAATTAGCTAAAGAATTGCATCCAGACAAAAATAAAGATGATCCAGACGCTTCTCAGAAATTTCAAGATTTGGGAGCCGCTTATGAAGTACTCTCTGATCCTGAAACGAGAAAAATGTATGATCGATGTGGAGAAGAGTGTGTGAAAAAGGATGGCTCGATGGATAATTCCAATCCTTTTGCAAGCTTCTTCGGAGACTTTAGTTTTCATTTTTCTGGGGATTCTAATCATCAACAGGAAACACCTAGAGGTTCCAATGTTGTAGTTGATTTATCTGTCACTCTTGAAGAATTATACAGCGGCAATTTCATTGAGATAACTAGAAATAAAGCAGTAGCTAAAGCTGCCAAAGGGACAAGAAAGTGTAATTGTAGACAAGAGTTTGTGACAATTAATTTAGGAAATGGTAGATTCCAAATGATGCAGCAACAAATTTGTTCCGAATGTCCAAATGTTGAATTTGTAAATGAGGAACGAATATTAGAAGTTGAAGTTGAACCAGGCATGGTTGATGGACAAGAAACTAAATTTACTGCTGAAGGAGAACCACATATTGATGGTGAACCAGGAGATTTAATAGTAAAGTAAGTGTTAAAATAATTATTATAGATGATATCGATAGACTTGTTGTCTTATAAAAGATAACATTAAAAAAATATATTGTCATTCATAATAATATATTTTACAGAATTCAGACGGAACCACATCCAGTTTTCGAAAGAATTGGAGATGATTTATACACGAATGTAACTATTTCGATGCAAGATGCTTTAATAGGTTTCACTATGGATATAGAACATTTAGATGGGCATAAAGTGACTATTCATAGGGATAAAATTACCAGACCAGGCGCTAGGATCAGGAAGAAAGGTGAAGGGATGCCTAACTATGATAATAATAATCTTCACGGTATTCTTTACATCACATTCGATATCGCATTCCCTGACAAAGAATTTACGAATGAACAGAAAGAAGGTAATCTATTCTAAGACTAATTATTTATTATTATATAAATCATTCTTGAAAGTGTTTTGGAATTTTAAAAGCGTAACATATTAATTGTTTCTTTCTAGAAATTAAAACACTTCTACAACAGAATCCTGTGAATAGAATATATAATGGAATAAAAAAAGTTACAGTTATGTAAATATAAAGTAAAAACTGCCTAGTGTGTAACATCATTGAAATGTCTGTAATGCCATTGAATTTTTATATAATTGTGTAATAGATCGGGGTACTTAACTATCCGAAACTATCAACAGGATTGATAATTGTAATAGATCGGAGTTCTTAACTATCCAAAACTATCAACGGGATTGATAATTGATTTTTAGCTCCGATAAAACGATATGTGCATAATCGAAATGATTTGATCATAATACACACATAAACTTCCTCTTTAATCCTAAAAGACTGCATGTTACGTATGATTTCTAGTGTCAATAATTTGAAATAATGAAGATACATAATTAAATAATTATTTAAATAAGGTATTTTGCGTTGAAACTGCAAGAGTGTTGAATGAATGTTTCAAATAAATGAAAAAATTTCGATTTGAATGATGAAACTACTATTATGAAAGCCGGTAATGCATTTTTAAATAAAATGTTTAAAACCAACACATGGCTGAAATATATAGTAAATTAATCAAACTTATTAATTTATTATTTCTTTATAAATTAATTAATATAGTTGTTTATTTGATCAATATTATTACTGAATTACTGAATTATATTGATCAAATGAGACAAGAAAAAAGAAAACATATATATTAAAAATAATTATAATAGAAAAAGATTTAATTTATGTACAGATGGCGTGTCAGTAAAAAATCATGAAAATGTAGAGATCTATTCAATTTCGACAATCCTAAATCTCACGAAATGTTCCCTTCCTCCTACAAATTCAATTATAGAATGCCCCTATCGAATATTTGTCGTATTACAGTTTACTCGATCTGTGGTTTGTAAATATTCAGCGGTAGAGTATGTAATCAAACCAATGCATTTCTTCGTGAAGTACGTGATAAAGGAACAGCTGATATTGACATTATTTAGTTACTTTGTAGTAACTGCAATAATAAAAGACAACTAATGGTTTATCAAATAACATCAAAATGAACATTATTAGAAATAAATTAGCAATAAATTTAACAGAGGCGACAATATCTCAAGTAACATGACAAAAAACGTATCTTTATATCGTACTAACGTTTATAAAACTTAGGTTAGAAAAAATAAACAATAACATTTAAACGATGGAAGAATATATGCATTTGTGGAAAGGTGTTGATAAATTGTCATTTACGTTTGGCGATAAGCCTAATGGTGTAGTCAACAAGTTAATTGCCATTAAGGATTACATTTTTGTAGCAACTAGTACTAATTATTTATATTATGGTGAAGTATTATTGGAAGATGATAAATCTCCAACGCTTACTCTCAAAAGAGCTCAATTTGATGCCGTTGATATTGCATCTAATATCAATTATTTGTTCATTATTAATTCCAAAGGTCATGTATTAAAAGTTAATCCTTATGATTTGAGCGTCATTGAAACAATTATTCTTAAAGAGGATCCAAAATGTTGTAGTCATGGGTAAGCAATTAAATTGATAATTATTTAATTTATTCTTATTGAACAATCACAAGTTATTTATCGTTGATTATATTTTATAGGTATAGACAAGAAAATGAAATAATTAAAGTTAAATCGATAGCAGTTAATGATAATTCAGCATTGTTCGTTACTGAAAATGGACAACTTTGGGCAAGCGGAAGTCAACCAGAGATAGATATTAATAGTACAGAACCTAAGAAAGTAAAATTTTTTGATGGAAGAATCATAACTCAGGTTGCATGCGGCTATAATTTTAATGTTGCTACTGTAAGGAAACAGACTAAAACTATGAGAGATGATACGGATAGTGAAAATGAATTAGAAGAAGAAGTTTTTGTTAACTCGTGTCCTCAATGTCTCAATAATATTATGTTAAGTCCTGCTAGCATAACATCGTCGGATACTTGCCCAATGGGACTCCATGTTCAGCAATTTAGCGAAGATCGTTCTACTAATTCTATTAGTGCTTTATCTACTGCCAGTAAGGAACACGATATACCTCTTCTTGAAGAATGTGATAAAAAAGATCATAACGTTGTTACAGAAGAAGACGAGGAAAAAGATTTGATTAATATTTCAGAATTAGATAAGGAGGAAAAGAAGAATGTAATTTTTATAAATACAGAAGCAGCAAGACAATTCTTAACCAGACAATTATCTTGGGTTTCATCTTATGGAAGTGTAAAGGAAGAACTCATCGATAATACAGATAATCCAACCAAATTAATCAAGCAAAATGTTTCTAATATGGCTAATTTTGTATACGAAGGTGTGAAGAATGTGGGTGGTAAAGTTGTTACTCTCTCAAGACATATGAGTGGAAGTTCAGATATTAACGAACTCAAAGATGACAATATTGAGCAAGTAGAAGAACAAGCAGCAGAATTATCTAAGTCTGGTACAAATAATTTAGCACTTAGTTTGCGTTGCGAAGAATTTCCTTGGTCGTCAAGTACTGGATCATTGGAACATGAATTATCGCAGCAGGGATTAAACGAAAGAATTAGTGTTTTATCTCGTATGGGTAGCAATATATTATCCACTGAACTTTGGACGTGGGGTGATGTGCAGTATGGACAATTAGGGACAGGAGATAATATTAAACGAATAAGGCCAATACTGGTGGCAAAACTGAACAACACAGGTCTTAGAAAAATTGCCTGTGGTGCATTCCATGTTATTGCATTGACTTTAGATGGTAGAGTATTTGTTTGGGGAAGAAATAATTTCAAACAAGTTACATTAAATTCATCGGCAGATCAAAGTGCACCTCAGTTATTTAGTACAAAATTATATTCTAATGAAAGAGCAAAAGATATAGCAGCTGGTTCTGCTCATAGCTTAATAATGATGCATCATGGTTTATATTTTATAGGACAGTCAAGGTATCAATTTTATTGTCATAAATTTTATTTATATTTTGCATTAATCTCGACAATATTTAATTTAAATTAATTTTTGTTTTAGTAAAACTGCAGAAATGTTTCAATTGGATGTACAATCAATAAAACAATCGAGCACAAAACAAATTTTTAGTTCTGGACAATACAGTTGTTGTTCCTTTTTAAACGAACCTACAATAAATATAAATGAAGATTTAGTAAATAATCAAGTATTTTTAGAACAGATGATAACAGTTTATCAAAATTTAATAAAACCATTTCAAAAAAAAGTGGGTGCAACACAAGAATCAAATGTATATGAAACTATGTGCCGTTGTTATACAGAACTATTGAATTTCAGTGTACTTAATGTTGTTAGTCTATGGGATTATTTCAAACATATTAGAGAGGCATATGAAGTTGTAATAATAGCTAATATAGAAGAATATTACACAGTTTATAAATATTATCTAAATGTAATTTGTGATATTATTTCTTTTGGTGGCTTTATATACATTGCAAAAATAATTGAAGTACCCCAGATAGTGTCAAATTTATTTATAGATAAAATGAAAGGAAATGGAACGAAAAAAGTAAACAATGAAATTGCGATAACCATGGCATTGCAGCATCCATTGAAGAATCTAGACAGGTAAGTTTCTTTCTTATCAATGCTTTTTATTTTACATACAGTTATACATTACTAACATTTCAGGTACAAGAATATGATTCAAAGTTTAATGAGAAGTAATGGACAACGAATGGGTATCGAGCGATTGCACGATGCACTTGTGAAATGGGAACAATTGTGTGACGAACAAGAGAAGCGACAAAAGGAAGCTGAAACTACGAGATCGTTTTGGGAAAATTCCGGAAAAGTAGGAGAATTATTGAGATCACCTGAGAGAAGACTTATCAGAGAATCACGTTCTCATCCTATAGCTTTGTTCAATTCTGGAAGATTTTCAACGCATTGGTTTATTTTGTTAACCGATATATTTATCCACGTTAGCGGAACTTATCATACGGTACATCCACTTAAAACTCTATGGGTTGAACCATTACCAGATTCCGAATCTTTACAGGTATAATATTAATTTCTTATGATAATAATAATATAATTGTATATTTATAAGAGGACTTGTTTACAATATCATATTTATTTTAGAATGCTATTTCAATTATAACACCGGAAGATAGTTTTGTATTATACACTCCAACACCCTCTGAGCGTAATGAATGGTTGCATGCTTTACAAAATGCAATTAAATGCAGTCTGCAAAGAGAAATTGGAATTGCTCCCCCAATAGTACGTTCAACCTCATTCTCTTTCACGAAGCACAGTCTTTTCAAGGATGCAAAATATATTGGTATGATAAGAAATGTACTTTCTTACTACTAAAATTCCAAATTCTTACTACTAAAACAGATCCGTGATTTTGTTAACTATCTAACATGTAACATATCAAATGTTTAATACTACTTAATAATTATTAATATGTTACAGGCCGTTGGTTAAATGGTAAACCACATGGATCTGGAAAATTAGAATGGTCTGATGGTCGAGTATACACTGGTCAGTTTCATAAAGGTATTATTTGTGGTAGCGGTAAAATGGAAATTCCAACTCAAGGTACATATGAAGGACAATGGAAAGACAATCAACAAAATGGTTTTGGAACTATGAAGTAAATATATATATTTTACTATTTTGTTGAAAATCCTCCTAAAATAATAGATTTATTTAAAGTAATAAATATTGTGTGTAATATTTTAGATATGTAAACGGAGATATTTACGAAGGATATTTTAAAGATGGATTACCACATGGGCATGGTGTTAAAAAGGAAGGTCACTTTATGGCTTCCGTAGCATCAGTTTATATCGGAGAATGGACTGCAGGTGTTAAACAAGGATATGGAATTATGGATGATATCATGACAGGTATTTTATTATTTTATAAATTAAATGTAAATCGTAATCTAAGTAATATATATCATTAAAATGAATCTATATACATTTTTATATTATAGGAGAAAAATATTTAGGATCATGGAACAATGATATGAAACATGGTTCTGGATTGATAGTAACTCCTGATGGTATTTATTATGAAGGTGCCTTTAGTCAGGATGTCCTAATGGTTTGTAATTAATTTCACATTATCTATGTATTATTAATATCTCTAACTCACAATTTAAGAGAAAATCTATTTATAAATATATTAACATTAAGGGCTATGGAGTTATGGTGTTCGAAGATGGTACTCATTACGAAGGAGAATTTAAATCTGCAGGAATATTTTGTGGAAGGGGTGTTCTAACGTTCCGCAGTGGTGATAGATTGGAAGGTAATATAAATGGCGCTTGGAATGAAGGTGTAAAAGTTGTAGCAACCTTACATATCAATAAAGCTAGTGGAAGTGTCCCGACTAATTCTAAACCGACGTAAGTAGTTTGTACGACTTGCAAATGCATTTTTTTAATTTAGATAACCTTTTAAATATATCCCATGAATGTTATAATAATAAATATCACTTTAAACAATCTACTAACTTTTCCTACAATAGTTAACTAAAAAAATAACATGCGTTTGATATTTTTAACAGATCTTTTGGTAAATTATGTGTAGCACCAGATCAGAAATGGAAAGCTATATTTAAACAATGCTATCAACAGCTTGGTGTAACCGAAACAACTGCTAAAGCTAGCTTCAATGAAAAGTTAGTAGAGACGCAGAAAGCTTGGCAAAATGTAGCATCTATAATAACAAAATCTCATCAAAAGACATTGCAAAGAAAAAAGATATCTGGTAATACGTCTATTAATAAAGATAAAAATAACGAAAATATTGATCAATTGGATAAAATACCATGTTTTGGTAAAGACAAACTTACCATACAAAGTTATAAAGAAGTACATAAATATTTGGTACAAGCATTTGAAAGTCCGCACCATCCGTTGGGTGCATTATTGACAGAAATTGCGACAGTGTATACAGCAACGTATGGCGGCGTAAGAGTACATCCTCTTTTATTAAGCCATGCTGTTACAGAACTTCACAGCGTTACATTAAGAATTTATGATATAGTGACATTATTGTTTCCTGCGTTATTAAGAGGTGGTAAGGAATACGTTTTAGGACCTGAAGATGATGATAAAAATGAAGGGTATGTTATACACAGACTTGTTTAAAAATTCTTTTATTTTATTCTTTTCTTTTTATTAATTTGACTAAAATATAATATTTTGTTAGGCAAGTAATAAGTGCGCCTGCTATATTACATCCAATATTATTGCCACGTGTGCATTCTGCTCTTTTCGTATTGTATGCTTTACATAATAAAAAGGAAGATGATGCCTATTGGGAAAGATTAATGAAGTGGAACAAACAACCAGATATAACTTTAATGACCTTTTTAGACATTGATCAGTGAGTGTAATACACGCACATATATATGTATCTGAAGAATTGTAATTATTAAGTATAATAAATATACCATTACAATTAATTGTAGAAAATTTTGGAAAGAAGTGGCCACAACTAATTTTGGGGAAAATTCATATCAAAGAGAGTCACATTTTAGTGAAGCCATAGAAGCTTTACAGCAATTAAAAACAACTTTTTCTCCATTAGAAAAATTACTCGTTGTTAAAAATACTTTTGAACAAATGACACAAGTAAGAAAAAGTCATAATATTTTATATTATTATTTATTAAATTCTACATCGTAATCATAAATATTCGATGCACCTTTTAGGCAGTTCAAAAACATTTAGGTTCAACATATTTATGGACAATGGATGCATTATTCCCAGTATTTAGTTTTGTTGTAGTACGTGCTAGTGTATTGCAATTAGGTAGCGAAATACATTTTATCGAAGATTTTATGGAACCACATTTACAAAATGGAGAACTAGGAATTATGTTTACCACGTTGAAGGCTAGTTAATATTTTTAAATATACTATAATGTCACAATAATCAATATTTATTAATAATAATATAAATCTTTTTATTATAGGCATGTTATTATCAAATACTGCAGGAAAAAACGAACGCTGTCGATTAAAACATTTACAATATTAAATAATAGTCAGGATGAACACAAGTGCATGATATAGAATTAGTCATTTAAAATGAACAAATTTTATGTTATTTATTAAACGATAATGTATTTAATATAAAAGAAAAGTACTATATCATTATGTAAGTAAGGCTAAATTTTACCTCATATCTTTATAAATTTAAAAACAGAAGAATATATTATCTTACATTATTATTATTATTATTATTATTATTATTATAAAAAGAAAAAACGTATTTGTTACAAACAATTCGTGTAAATTTATTGTTATAAAAGATTGCAATGTGAAAGTAATATATAGTGTCGTCGTAAATCATCTTTTATTCGTATCTAAATAAGTTATACGTGTAATACAGATAATAATTTTACATATCAGTTTATTTAATATTTATATCGTATAATGTATATACATATACGCTTAAAGGTACACAAGCATTGGAATGTGAAAGAAATTTATTCCTTGAATTAATTGGTGTGTCCATATAGTTACCATTAAACAAATTACAAAAATATTTATACTCATTACATAATCGACATTTAATTTATTTATATTAAGCATGTCTTCTTTCTCTCTAATTGTAAGCTATTATTTTCAAGAGGCTATAATGTACAATCGATGCATTTTGTTTTTCATTATTTTAAATAAGTAAAGTGAAAAAATTCATATTAAATATAATGAAATATATATATCTATAAAATAAATAAAATGACTGATTCGTTACATGTGTTATTTCAATTACGAATAAAAATAATTGTTCCTTGTTCAAAATAAAACAATCGCGTTCGTAATGTTGTTACCTAAATTTCAAATAAATGCCGCCATTTTCAATATAAAATCAACCAATCACTGATCTGGATTTATGACCTTTAGTATTTTTTAATAATTTTTCTTTAATATTTCAATAATAATAATAATAATTAAATATTTAAAAAATAGGAAAATTTTGTATAATTTCCTTAAATGAATACAAAACAAATTTAATTTATATAAAGATTAAAAAATATGAACTCGCAGCTGTAATATTTCCTAAATATATTGTACACTTGTTAGATATATAAAATAAAACTGATATGTTAAATTGACAAAATAAAAGGTACCTAATATTATTATATAATTACTGATATCGAAAAAATAAGAATAAGATCTAATTATGAGATTTAATGCAATACGTCAAATTCATAAACAATTAAATATCATTGGTATTCAGAATAGAAGGTTACATTTTTGGTCATTGAAAGTACCTTATGTTAGTACTATTTTAAAACATTCGATTGAAAACAAATTTGATGCAGGTATTTTTCTCATTTATTTAAATGTTCCATTCATTTTAAATATTAATTTGTATAATGTTTTACAGCAAAACAAGTATTTTTTTTCTCAAACACATTTAATCCAAAAGGAGAAGCTGAAGTAATGTCTGGAGAAGAACAAAATAAATCTTTAATTGTTAATTACGATGGTATTTTAAAAGCACAAAAAGACGAAAGTATTTTAATTATCGATGTAAGAGAACCATCTGAAATAAATGAAACAGGGAAATTGCCAAGCAGTATTCACATTCCAAGTAAGTCATTTATATTTGAATTCTATAGAATAACAAAATGTATAATTATTTTGGAATTACTTTAGTGGGAGATGTTACGAATACTTTGACAAATATTTCTACAGAAGATTTTGTTAAAAAATTCAACAAATCTAAACCTGATAATGACACCAAAATTATATTAAGCTGTAGATCTGGTAAAAGGAGTGGTATGGTACAAGAAGAATTACAAAAGATAGGATACAAAAAGTATATGCACTTTAATATTAAAATAATTCAATAAAATTTTTAAAGAATATATAGGATGTTTTAAAATATGTAGCCATAACTTTAGGGGTGGTCTTGGAAACAAGATCATATCGAACATATGGTTGTAGAACTTATATTTTTTATTTTAGCATACTAAAACCATCCCTAAAGTTATACCCATATATTTTGAAACACCATGTATATTCCATATATTAGGTTGGGAAAAAAGGAATCCATTATTTTTACGTGAACTTCAAGATTTTATTGAACATGTTTCGGATTGTCCGATTTGAGTCAAATATGCACCATTTTGTTCTATAATTTGTTGCCATTTTAAAGATAGCTTCATAATGCCTCTCATAAAAGTATTGGTCCCTATTGTCGAAAAACTCTAGTAATCGATTTTTGCAATCTTTTCTTGATACTAATTTCTCATTACTAAGGAAGTTTTGCAATGCAAGAAAAACATGGTAAAAGCATAAATCTGAAATTGTTTGATCCATACCTTATGAGATATCGGTTATTTTAGCAATCTACTGAAAAAATAATGGATTTCTTTTTCTCCAACCTAGAGTGGAAAAATTTCTAGAGTGTAATAACTAACATGCTTTTGTTTTCTAGTGTATACAATTATGTAGGAGGTTGGCTTGATTGGGAGAGTAATCAGAAATAAAATAATTGAGTATAGTGATATTATTGTTAAAAATATATGATTATATATAATTGACATGATTTCTAATATATAATATTATATAGATATAAATATATACATATTGTACAAGAAATTTACATTGTATACATTAAATATGCATTAGTAATCTACAGTAAGATATTTAAACAATATTATTTACAAAAATCATTCTTATCTTAGATATATGCGACTTATGAATACTTATACGATCGTATAACACAAATATTTGTGATAATTTTGTCTACAATTTTTAAAAAATAGTAACGAGTTATTTATTTTTTTGTTCTTGTGCAAGCTTTTGATTAACCATGTCTTTGAATTGTCGTAGTATAAGGTTCTCTCTTTTCTGTCTTTCTTCTTTGCTAAACATCGCCAATGCTCTCTTCTCATCTGCAGAATAGATTTGATTTTCTTTACGAATACGTACTGCTTCCATGCGTCGATGTCTGTAATATGAAAGATAAATTGTTATAAAGCGATTTTCTATAAATAATCAAACCTTTAGTTAATCTTTAGCTACAGTGCAAGTGGTTAGGATAAAATTTAGAATAAAAATAATTATTGTTATATTACCTGCTACCACTCATGACGTAACCAACAGATTCATACGATGCAATCTCATCAGAGGTAAGACCGATTTCACCTCTTCTAGGAATACGTTTACCTTCTGCAACATAAGCTGCCATTGCAGCACCTTCTCCAGGTAGCAACGCCTTTCCAAAATCTTTTGTAGATAAAGCAACGTGTTGTTGTTTTGGTTTAGTCGGTCCAACCAAACCTTCGTTTCCACTTTCATCAGAACTAGATCCTTTATTAGTTTCCGCGTTAATATTTTCTATCGTCTTTTCTACCCATTCTACGCTTTCTTCAGAATCACTAGCAGAACTGCTAACGGAGACTTTCTTCTTCTTCTTACGTTTGTGTTTCTTTTCTTTCTTAGATTTCTTTTCTTTTTTCAATTTTTTACTTTTCTAAGAAATCAGAATTAATTTTATTTATGAATAGGGTAAGAAATGTAAAAGAAAATTTATTTTACTTTTATTTATTATTACCTTTTGTTTATCCTTTGATTTTCTTTTCTTATCTTTTGGGAGTATGTCATCCTTATACTTTTTAATTTCATCTTCTTCGTCAGAACTAAAATTACACAAGTTTTAACATTTTTTTAAATTATTATTTATTTCTAGCATAATTATCTTATTTTATGGTAATATTAATATAAAAATTTAAAATTATTTACAATATTGCTAATGGAAACTTACTCTTCTATTCGTGTAGGTGATTTACCCCAAACTCTGTCAACACCACATAAACCAATTTGTTCTCGATCTCGTCTTCGAGCATCCATTGTGATAAAAATATTTAAATAATTTAATCAGTATTAATTATTAAAAATAAATAAGAAGTGAAATATATTATAATTTTTATAATTGTTAATATTTCTACGTTAGTAATCAGACGAATGTGCATGCGCGGCTTCCACCAATCCCATCATTGAATAGAATAAAGTTGATCCTCTACCAATCATGAGCTGAATGGAAGAAAGCGCCATCTTGAAATTATTTAAAGAAATAATGTGTATGTATATTCTTTTGTACTCAATGTAATAATTGCTAAAAATGAAAATCATCTTCTACAATTTTTTTCTTTTACATATATATAATTGATATATTTAATATATAAAATAAAAATCTGTTATATATATGCATAGATTTATAATATATTTTTAATTGATTATCTATTGAAACCTATTTGTATCTGACAATATATTATTTTGCACAGGGTAAGGTTATATCGTATTTAAAAGTTGAAAGATGGCAGCAGTGTGCCGCTCGTGTGCGATACATTCAACGTGCCGCATCACAGACTGAAACAAATGCAAGGTGCTCATTGCATTGAATAGACGTTCTCTAATCGTGGATTATAAATTTTTCCAGTAATTGAAGAACAAACAGATATGAATTGGTATTCTGCATAAATATTTATACCATCGGACGTATATTTTCGTTCGCTTTTAATCCACACTCGCATTACTAGGTGAGTTAATTTACTTTTAACGCATGGTCCACGTTTTTCTAAAAGCTGCTTTGCATTTTGATAAATTTTTGAAATTATAATGTAAAATTATTATCTTGTATGAAAAATATGAAATTACATTTTATTTTTGTATTAAAATTTTAGTAGAACTTTCAATATATAAATAGAAATATTATTACATTTCGTTCAATGTGAACAAACATTGCATGCAATTTTATATTATTGCATTAGCCACATGTTTAAAGTAATTTTACACTTTGTTGCATCAAAGATAATTGTTTATAAATAAGTTCACGTTAATTTTATTCGATTAAGTTGATCAATATCAAAAGTTATTTATTATTATTACATTATGCTTATTGTTGTACAAACTAATCTAAAGGAACATATTTATTTAACGTTATATTTTGTGTGTAACTATTTTCTCGAGTACTGGCCATAGTATTTTATTAACTAACATGCACTTATGATATTTTAGTTTGCAATTATCACTTTTATCATATATAGTAAGTAATCGGTTAATGAACAATTTGGATAATGAATTTTGTCTTCAAATGTATTATGTTCATTAACTGATCACCCCTGTATAAAATAATCGTTTACCAAGAATAAAAAAATGTGGATATTTTATTGATATTAATATTAATTATAATGTATTTAGGAATGGAGTGTGGCACGGGGGATGTAGCCAACATATCAGCAGAGCTTGCTCGCGTGGTTGAGGTGATGATGTCACCTAATATACCACAACAGCAACGGATAGAAGTTTATAATGCTTGTGAAAGATTTAAAGAGACTTCACCGCTCTGCGCTCAATGTGGTTTATATTTGGCACAAAAATCACCCAACAGAAGTCCAGTTGTTCGTCATTTTGGTTTACAATTAATGGAACATTGTATTAAATATCGTTGGACACAGATTTCACAGTCAGAAAAAATATTCATAAAAGAAAATGCTATGAAATTGTTACAAGAAGGTACAGAACCTTTATTGCAAGAGGAAGCTCATATAAAGGATGCTTTGTCCAGAATTGTTGTTGAAATGATCAAACGGGAGTGGCCGCAACAATGGCCAACATTGCTATCGGAGCTTAGTCAAATTTGTACTAGAGGAGAGAGTCAAACGGAATTAGTTTTACTAGTGTTTCTTAGATTAGTGGAAGATGTAGCACTGTTACAAACTTTGGAATCTAATCAGAGAAGAAAGGATATTTATCAAGCATTAAATTCAAATATGGCGGAGATCTTTACTTTCTTTATGAGACTAATGGAACAACATTTCTCGGAATTTCAAAAGAAAAGTGCCATTGGTCACACAACGGAAGCTGCTGCACACAGCAAAGTAGTTCAAGTAAGTATCGATACTTGGTGCATTTTATAAACTTATTTTCTATTTAATCTTATTTATATAAAAATCTGTTTGAAACAGGTCATTTTAACTACAATGGCAAGTTTTGTTGAGTGGGTATCCATAAATCATATAATGGCAGAAGATGGAAAATTATTGCAGATATTGTGTTTGCTCTTAGGTAATCCTATATTTCAATGCTACGCAGCTGAATGCCTTCTACAAATAGTTAATCGTAAAGGTAAAGCCGAAGATAGGAAACAACTTATGATTTTATTCTCAGAAGAAGCTTTAAGATACATTTACGGTGCAGCAACTGCGCCTTCACCAATTGCCAATGTTGCTGATTTTCATGACAATCATTATTTATTTTTGAAAAAATTAACATTGGTGTTAACTGGAATGGCTACTCAGTTATGTGCAGTTTGGGGCAAGGATGATGCATCCAGCATTCGACCAACCCATTTTAGTCTATTTCTGGATACTGTTCTGACATTCACCATGTATTCTAATTTAACATTAACACATTTAGCAAATGCAATATGGGTCATGTTATTTAAACATGAACAAATCAAGAGCGATGCGTTGCTTTTGACCTACGTTCCTCAATATGTGGAATATACTGCCCCAAAACTTATAAAAATAATATATCCTCAAAGTAGATACACCAATGGAACGTCTCCTTACTGCCTTTCTGATTATGATTCGGAAGAAGAATTCAATGTTTTTCTTCATCGATTTAGAACTGATTTGTTAGAAGGATTTCGACATGCTACAATGGTAGCACCACTTGTGACTTTTACTTATGTACAACAATGGTTAACCGCTAAAATAACAAAAGGTATGGCAAATTTGCAATACAAAAGTGATCAAAATGATTCCGAATATCTCGAATGGGAGGCGCTTGCCCAAGCTTTGGACTCCGTCGTATCGAGAATTTTATTAATCAATGAAAGACCCAGTGTACAAAATGGATTACAACTTTTAGAATTGTGCCTTAGTTATTCACCGCGAGATCCTTGGTTACTCTCAGCTTTATTGTCATGCATTAGCGCATTATTTGTATTTTTATCTATGTCAACCGGTTCTATGACTATGCCAGGAGTTGCCATTTTACCAAGAGTTTTGGAGAAGATATTTGCAGCTTTGGTGTTTGAAGTGCCAGGCGAAACGAAAATCACTCGATCCAAAGCAGCCAAAAATGTTAGACGTCATGCAGCTAGCCTTATGGTCAAAATCAGTTTGAAGTATCCATTACTTCTTCTGCCAGTTTTTGAACACATACGCACTATGGTCCATGGTCTGATTATAGAACCAAGCCCTTTATCCAGAATGGAAAGCATCATGCTTTATGAATCATTGCTTTTAATTTCGAATCATTTCTGTGATTATGAAAGACAAAATAGATTAGTCGCTGAAGTTATTGGAGAAAGTGTTTCAAAATTTATTCGATTTGGATCGGAGTCATTTAAAGGACCACTCGAGTTTATAAGATTTATAGGATTAGACAGGACCCCAGTGGAAAATTTAATTGATGATCCATCAGCACAAAATCGAATTGATCTCATGATTAGCATTTCCACTGTGTTAAGTGTAGTTAAAAGATGTTCCATTCCTGAGGATCCAGACCGTGCGGCAAGAGGTGGTTTTGTTGCTGCACTCAGTGAAAGTGGAAATCCAGTTTACAGAAATCCTGCTGCAACACACGTCATTCCTATTTTACCCACTCTCTTTGCTTTGCTTAGAACAATGAATGCTTTGTTCACACCAAATGCCATATCAGCCTTGTCTGAGGTAATTGTTCATAACTTTAGATAAAAATTTTATTTAGCAATATTTATTATCATATCTCAATGTTTAATACATTTTATATAAAGGGTTCTTTTTATATAAAGGGTTACAAAAATGCACATGGACTGATAGAATCCGAAAAAGCTAATCTTTTAGGATTAAATATTGCAAATGATAACGCTTCAGAACCAGATCAATCTTCGAGTACAGCCTTAATTAGAATGCAATCGTTTCTTAATACAATTCATGATCATTGTTATCATATGTTAGGAAGCGGTTGCCACACAATTGGCAGAAATTTTTATGAGTTATCTGGTCTTGCGCAAGCACTAATAAGTTCAGTTTTCTCTAACATGGACGTAAGTTATTTAAATAATTAATATGATTTATTTTATTATCCATGCACAATTTTACAAAATTTATTTTTAATAATTATCTTTTGGTGAAGCTGATTCCAGATTATCGATTACGACCAATAATTCGGGTGTTTTTGAAACCATTCATATACTCGTGTCCTCCAGCTTTCTACGAGACTGTACTTATACCAGTGTTAGCACATGTATCTGCGCACAGTAAGGAAACATTTAAACAATCATTACTCCAACAGTATTAACATAATAATCATTGATTTTATTTTTAGTGTATCATAGATTAACCGCCAAATGGCAATACATTGCAAGTTTATACGAATCTGGAAATTTGGACGAAGAAAACACAGACACACAAGAAGTTATAGATGATATGTTGAATAGAAACCTGACGCGAGATTTTATAGACGTCTTAAAAGTAGCGTTAGTTGGTGGAGCAGCTAGCGATGCTGCACCTCCGGATACTATGGATCAAGATAGCGGTGGTATGGCAGTAGATCCACCAATTTCTCGTGGCAATAGTATTGTTGCAGAAGTTGTCAGCGAGTTGGGTGCTTTTGTCTTGAGACATTTATCCACGTGCCATAATGTAGTTTTATGCATTTTGAGGTAATTTTATAACTTTATTTTTTATTTCTTCTTAAAGATTTTATTCACAAAAACCATTTACAATTGCATGTTCATTCATTTATATACAGAGCTTTATCTTGGAACGATTCCAACGCCAGCCTTAAAGCTACTATGTTAACAAGTCCGATTGTACGAGCACTTGCTGCCGATGGCAGTTTGACTCCTGGTATGGCATCGCACATTATGGTTGCAGTACTTCAAGGTTTACAACTTCACGGTCAACACGAAGCGAATCAGGGTTTACTTATAACTTTAGGCGCACAAGTTTACGAATGTTTAAGACCCAAATTTCCAAATATTATCGACGTAATGCATCAAATACCTGGAGTTAATCCTGCAGATTTGCAACGATTTGATGAAAAAATGGCAATAGTCAGTACAAAGGGTAACAAAGTTGAAAAAGGAAAGAAAGATCTTTTTAGAAAGATTACGAATCAGGTAAAGTTTCGTATAGTCTACGAATTGTAATCCTTAAAGTAAAATATTTTCTATTTATAATTATATAATATTTTATTATTCTACAGCTTATCGGCAGAAGTGTCGGTCAATTATTTCGTAAAGAAGTCAAAATAGATAATTTACCGAGAATAGAAATACCTGGAAAACCCCAAACAGTAAGAGTAGACGATATATCTTTAATCAAGGCTGATACTGGGATCGCCGCTCTGTTTGCAGGGCCTACGTAGCAGAGTCACATTGATGATGATGCCTTACAAAGTTGGTCTAATTCAATAAATAATTACAAGTTAACGTAAAAAAAAAAGTAAAAAGAAAAAACACAAAGAAACAAAAGAAAAGAAAAAAAGGATCATAAAAAAGATACATAAATAAAGAGGATGCTCGTTATCAAACAGAAATGCAATCCTGTTGAAGAATATATTTACAAGACTAATCAATTCTGATAGACCATTTGTCAAAACAGAAATTTAAATTTCAGTATAGGTGAATATATTTGTAAAAAGTTGTTTATAATAATACATCGCATATTCATCACACGAATGAAAGTTGAATTTATAAATTTCTCGAACGGATGAAAAAGTGAATGCAGCAGCAACAACAGCTTGTTGTCGACTTCCTAGACGTAATTATTAATTCCATATAAAATGTATAACAAGTTTTATATTAAGGCTGTGCTTAAATTCAAGTGTACATAGTAAAAATAAGTATATGATGTTTTATTTTACCATACGTGTACTCACATGATGTGTTTGTACTTCTTATCTACATTGTACTTAAATTGTAGCACAGCTGAGTACTTTGCATACTCCGATATCTTGATTTTTATTTTTATTTTTTTTATTATTCCATTATTTATTTTAAGACATCTCCATATTGAATTATATAATTCATATTATTGCACTTTTAAACTTGCACTAGTTAATAAAGTAATACATTATTACTATATATATCAATTTTTTGTGCAAGAGAAAATGATAAATAATCATCCAAGTTAAAATTATATATTAAATATCATATTATTTCTATTTCATATGTGTTCAATTCTAGTATGCATTTCTTTACGAAAAATTTAAATAACAAATAATATTTTAACGAGAATGAATGTCTGTTATGAAAATTTTAGAAGATTTGCTTATTAATTAAAATAACAAGTTGTCCTATATAGTTGAAACAAAAAAGAAAAGGGATACTTTGCAAATTTTATCTATAATAATTCTTTTTCTTTGCATATCTTATAAATTTTGATGTGCCTATAAATATGGAGGAGTCTTAATAAATTATATTTTCTGCTATTTTTCTAATTAATGAAATATGATCCGTTTATTATTTCTTACGTAACAGAAATTTCAATTAAGAGTCATAATCGTATTATTTTATTTTATTTTATTAACATTATATATATAAATTTATATAATACTGTATTGCGAAATTGATATTGGTAATAGATGATAGACTAGAGATTACGATATACAGAAATGATATAATACAACAAACTTTTATATTTTTGGTTCTTTTTAATTTTTAGCATAATGCATAATGTTAAAAATTTGATTGCTCTTGCATTAAAAAAATATTTTAATGGATTTTTTTATCATAAATTTATAAAAAGCATGTAAGGGATATGTGAAATATTATTTACATACTTTTCTTTATTTATTATATGTATATATACATTCATATATATATACATAAAAACCAATGAAACATAAAGTATGATAATATTTCCAAATGATATTATAATTTTCGATAAGATAAATTTAATAAGGAAAAAATATTGCATATAAATTCATATTATCTCTCGATTTCTCATCATTATTTTCTGCACATATTCATTAAACTATTTTTCTCGAAGATGTTCCTGCAAAAATGACTTCAAAAGTACCTAAATAAATAATATGTGTGTATGTGCGTCTGCACGAACAAAATTAAAAAAACAACAAAAACATGCGTTTTTGCTAAACTGATGTGTAGTAATATTTATAAGATGTATGAAGAAATAGAAGATTTAGTACTTTTTGTACTTTATACGTAATCAGAAATGACAATTTATATATATACATATTATACATATACAAATGATGCAATTACTGTTTGTATAAAGAGCATTCTTTATAATTTGTTAAAATCAAATCGTGTGTGTATAAAAATTGGGGAAATATTTATCAATTCTATAAATTGTCTGTCATATTAAACATATTTGAAATTTTCATCTTATTGTTAGAAGAAATGATCGTGCGCATAATTCAAACTCATTATATATTAAAAAAGCTACGAATTAGCAAAGATTAATAATAGCGATAAAGTATAAAATAATTTACTTTACTTTTTATTTTCTCTCTTAGTGCTAACTATGTAACAAACACTAAAAAATATTTCTCAACGATCAGAATATAATGTGCGTCTATCTATCTATTTTTAATGTAAATTATGTTTCAGTTTAAACAATTCACTACGTTATCATACTTGATTGTTTTCAGAATTATACCACTTTATAACATATTCTTTATTTCTTTTTCTTTTTATTATTTTTTTTCTTGCACATACAGTAGTTTTCTGTACATTTATGTAACATTTCTCGTTCAACATCACTTAGTACGTATTCGTAATTGGTAATATACCATTATACACATATGTATTGCATTCCTCTCGTCAAGTAAAGAGTCAGAGTAGTAAATTTGTGAATGATTTTACGTCAGTAAAAACATTTATCACACACATTAATCATCACAATGTCTGGATTATATAATAATAATAATGCCATTAATATATTAAACAATCAATTCGGTTATTCGTAGAACGAACGTTGTTAAGTTTTTTTCTAAGCTGACTCTCGTGCATTTTCTTTCTTCTTCTTCTTCTTCTTCTTCTTCTTTTATTTTCTTTCTCTGTTTTTTTGTTTTTTTTTTACAATCAGTTGAAAATTATTATGTTCATCTTGTATATATTGTACTGTAATAAAGAAATTACACCGACAATAACAATACATATATATATATATATATATATATATATATTAACAATACATATATACATATATATAAACCACGTTATTTCCTGTTAAAATAGCCTTAAATACATTCATTAATGTCTAAGCATTGACGTTAAAATTCGTTGATAATCCATAACAGATTTTAAATTGTAAATATAAGTGTATGTAGGACACATTTATATTTAACAACGCGTATACGTGTGTTAAAATTTTCGTATACGTATACAATTGCTTAATAATAAGCCTTCGCATTTGAACACAAACGATACATCACGAGTACCTATTATTAGCAAGAAGTTTATCGTTTTATTCTAAACAACATATATATTGATATTATTATTATTATTTTTATTATTATTATTATTATTATTATTATTATTATTATTATTATTATTACTTATAATTTCAAATAATACTTTCGCCTTAAATTTCAACCTCGGATTATAAGTTGGACTCCCAAAGAATTTCTATGACACACGTTAGCGAAATAAAAAAACAAAAATACAACTTTAAATCAAATGGATATTCGCATCGTTGCATTGACTTTGTAAATAGGAATAAATAAAATGAGGGAAATAATATAACAATCATTTTTTCTAGCTGTATGAAAATAGACATTGCAAAACTTAACACTTTCATTTTAATATTTTACTAAAGATCCATATATATATGTGAAGCTCATGCCTCGACTATATTTGTATTAGCCTTCGTCGTTGTTTACATACTCTTTTTCATTTTTTCCTTTTTTTTAAAATCTAAAATAATAAAAATATATTATAGCATATATATATTCCACACACAAGGAAGGATTTTCAGAAAATTATATCGCTTATTGTACAAATTATAAATATCAATGTATTCTTCGCGAGATGTTATATAGCAAATTTATAAAAAAGAGTAATTGACTAATCGTTCTTACAATGTTTTTTCTTTCTCTTTCTTTCTTTCTAACTTTCTTCATATAAATATAATCATTTTGAATAATTCATAGAACAGATTAATTACATTGTTTTAATTGGATCTCTTGTAATATTTGATCGCAAAAATAATTATTGGAATGTTACGTAATACAAATTCTTTAAAAAATAAAACGCATATCTTTGTAGGCAAAGCTAAACTGGATAAATCTATAATATCGGATCATATATTCTATATCCTACATGTTTGTAACGAAAACCTAAGATTTTCTTTAAATCATTCCTTGATCTTTGGTAAAAAGTTATCCTTTACATATATATATATATATATATAACCATAGAGAAAAGAAAAAATTGTTTAAAAACAGCTTTTTTGTCCCTACAATTGACTAAGTTATTATTTTAAGAAGCGGAGGAAAATATTTCATTCGTTACAAATTGCTCAAATCGTTCAAATTGTCGCAAATTCCATAAAGGTAGGCAAGAATACGAGATACATTTTATCTTCTTTTTTGTTTCGTCTTTCTTTTTTTTTTTGTTTTATAACTTTTTTGCAGGGACATATATAAGTGGTGATAGACTTTGCGTAAGCACATTTTTCAATTTCGTTTCACATTATGATTTACGTAAAATACTAGAAGTTATTTGGATTTATCTTACATTATACTAAGATCTTTCAAGACTTCAATTAAATATCAAACCTAAATGCTTAGGACATACTGTTAATATTTTTTTCTTTTTTTTTTTATAATCAATTCTTCATGTTATATTACAATGATATTTGTGGTACAAAGCCCAAATATATTTATAGGAACTGCCTGCGCCGTAACTATATATATTTAAATGTAATATACTTAGTCTGCATGTTAGTTTCTTTTCACAAATATTATACATTTTCCTTGTATTGAAATGAACGCGACACCCAAGGGTTTCTACCCTTGATCCGCTTTGTACTTGACAAAGGCAGGTTTAAGATCACTCTCTATGATATAGACAATTTGTTAGATTTAATATTTACAAAAATACAATTAATATCTCGGTAATAAATATCTTTAATTAGCAGAATTTGAGCAGTCAATTAATAAGGCGATTAGTTTTTAATAGAATACAACGTCTATCAAAAAACATTCGTCCCTAGGCTCTTTTCAATTTACCATCACTACCTTTCTTTCTCTCTCTCTCTCTCTCTCTCTCTCTCTTTCTCTTTTATTCATCTTAAGTCACACACGCATACAAGGATTTCATAACTTCAGGAGTGGTTTCAGTAAGCTAAAATAAGAAAAACAAACTTCTTCTTATTTTAGCGTATTGAAAGCATCTCTTTAATTATGCCCATATATTTTGGTACACCCTGTATATTCAAATTTCATCCAACTCAATCGACGATATATTGTATATATTAAAACTGCACAACCTCGAATTTTATCATGCCATATAACATAGTCAGATCATTGATGTATTAATTGGCACTCTGTATAATTCAAGTACCATTAGCATTTGTAGTATTCTCCTTTTTCCCTTTGAGTAAAAATACATCCATATTGTCTTTCCCCTTTACATATACTTGACCGCGTGGCTCGAACTCGTATTTATCTGAGAGTACGCCAATACAATTACTAGCCATTTGTATTCTACCTGCGACTCCAGTAGAATCCATTCTAGATGCAATGTTTACCGCATCGCCCCAAATATCATAATACAATTTAGTCGCGCCTATTACACCGGCCGTAACGTCGCCATAATTAAAACCAATTCTTAAAATCAATTTAAATTCCAGCAAGTCTCGATTAAAATCATAAATGACTTTATGCATAGCCATCGCAAAATCAATTAGTTGAAAAAGATGAGTATATTCATGGTCACTTTGCTGTCTCACTTGTGGATTTAAACCGCTAGCTGCCATAAATGTACTACCTATGGTCTTGATTTTTTCAACATTAGAAAATTCTGGTTTCTCGAGAAGTTCATCAAAATCACCAATCAATTCGTTAAGTACTCGTAGATACTCTTTACCACCTAAATAAGATTCGTCATATAACTCGTTGAAATTAACAATACTGGCAAAAATAATCCCGACGGATTTATGATTTTGTGAATATTTAGCAGTGGTTTTCAATTGATCGGCTACGTATTTGGGTATAATATTATGTAAAAGTAAATCGGCTTGATTTTTCATCGATTGTACGCGCGTCTTATCTCTCGCCGCTACAAAATTTCCATGGAAACTCAATCGATAGCTAATCTCGAATTCGCGATTCAGAAACCAAACTAATAAGAGTAAGAGTATCATGTCAAGATAAATCTCAGAATGGTACAATCTCTCGTTGTACCTTAATTCTTTTTCTCTTTCCGTTATTATAATAGATTCCATCATGGGTTTGCGTGATTGCTCGATTATTTTGTGTGACGATTGTGTTGACGCTTCTACAGAATTACGAAATTCTTTTCGTGGAATTATTAAATTTTCATCTATAGGATAATTATTTTGTTCAATTAAGATCGCGTTAACTAAATTCGGACGCATCGCCGATCGTTCTTGCGTATTATTTCTAATATCGTAGTCGCTTGGTATTGTCATATCCTGATTATACGATATATGACTAACAACCAGACAAATAAATAAAGCACCGGCAAAGGTGACTAGCAAGTTTTTCATCCAACAATTCAATTGAGTAAAATTACAAAAGTGGACCAGTCCAATGAAGATCAAATAGCTGTAATAATATTCGAAGTTATTTAAAGTACGTAAGCTATTGCAAGTGAAGTTTAACAGAATTGAAACAATTGGTAAGCCAACTAATAAGGCACCGCAAACGTGCCAAGGATACCATCTAGAAAAAAAATCGAATATTTTTTGAGTTAAAGTTGCGTGAGTGGTATTTGGCTTAAAAAGTTGTCTAATGCAAAGTAAAACGGCTAGGATTTGAACAGCCGTGGCAAATACACAAAATACAATATAGAAAATTGAAGGCTTGCAAAGCAAGAAGAGCGATATTGTAATAGCTACGTAAACCAGAGCCGATATCAATATGTCAAAATAAGTATTAAATCTTGAAGTAGCTAGAGTCGGAGGATTGCCAGTTACACCTTCGCTCGCTCGGTGTGCATTTTCTCTGTATTCCTTTTCCAATTCTTTATTCTTAAAAAATAGCGTTACGCTTGATAACGGTGGTTTCACGAAATACGAACGTTGAGAACTCACGTTGTCTTGAACGCATCTTTACAAAACAAGAGTTAAATATTAAAAGTCAATTAAACGTGAAAGTGTGTGTTTCAAATATTAATAAATAAAATGTTACCTTATCAGTTGTAAATCAGATTGTTTTCTTAACTTATGGAAACATGCACCAAATGTATCAGTCACTGCTGGAGGAAACGGATAAGGTGGTACGGATGACGAAATTTCATGAGTAGAGTTCAAAGTTGAACTAGAAGTATAATAACCACTAACTCTGTGACCTAATAAATCCCCTTGAGCCATACCATTCATCAGGAACAACTGCAACAAGAATTCGTTGTTGCAACATTATTGACTAAAGTTAAATTAATGTATTTAAAATATTTGTATTTACCTGCTGTTGAATACTACTACGTCTGCTATTACTCTTAATACCAGAATCTTTTCTACTACATATCGATGAAGCGTGACTTATTGTTTCTTGACCAGACAATAAAGGACTAGAAGGCACAGGATTTGGATCCATTTCAACACTATTATTGAAAGGAATCTACGAAATAATATAGGTAATTAATATTTAATGATAAGAACAAAAGTGAGCAATAGAAAGACATATAAAATAACTGACTCGTTTGAATCCATTGCGATCTTCGAATTGTTCACTTTTTGGTTGCTTTAAAATCATACTTTTTCCTTCTTCCATATCTAAAGGAGTCATTTCTTCGCTCGTTCTTTGTCGTTGTAAATAACGCCATGGTTTATTTCGTGATCTTTTTTTTTCATAACTCGCAGTTGACATAGGACTTTTATTAAGATCTTCCTTCTCATCATCCATGTCATTACTATTTTCAGAATCCAAAATACTGGGCAAGGAATTAGCTTTTATCTTACTTGCATTAGTTACCATGTGGAGATAATGAAGTTTGGGTTTGTTCTGATTATTGCAAGAGGCAAGACGGTGACGAGTTTGCATTAACGGAGATAAATCTTTGGGTAATATAATATTTGTTACAAATTCATTCATAATATCTGATTTACGACTTTTGATAAAATAAGTTTTAATACCTACAATTAGAAATAATATTTTTGTTAGTTAAACAGTTATGCTAATGCTATTATATACACATACCGTTGACTACCTCTCCTTCTTCTGTGATATATTGATGATTCAAAAAATTTAAAGTTTTTTCACTTAAATGTACCCTGCCTGGTTTGCCGGTACTCTCTAATTTATTTGCCAATGTCACATCATTTGACCAGACATCAAATTTAAATCTTTTAGTGCCAACGATTCCACATAAAACGGTTCCCGTGTGAACTCCGACTCTCATATTTACTCCTTCTCTTCTTTCTATATCGAATTGTTTTATAGCTTCTATCATAGCTGAAACAATCATACAATTAAGTTAGATAATTAAAATATATATAAACGGGTATA
Organism: Polistes canadensis; assembly: GCF_001313835.1. Classification (NCBI taxonomy): domain Eukaryota; kingdom Metazoa; phylum Arthropoda; class Insecta; order Hymenoptera; family Vespidae; genus Polistes; species Polistes canadensis. Next base: position 37,704 of record NW_014569790.1, read on the forward strand.
AAAGAAAAGTTATTATACCAACCTAATCCCATTTCGATGCAACATTTTGCATGATCGGGCCTTGGTTCAGGACAACCACTGACACAATAATAGCAATCCCCCAATGTAGAAATTTTTTCACATCCATGATGTTCGCACAAATCATCAAATCGTTCGAATAGATCATTTAGAATGCCAACTAATTCCTCAGCAGTCTTATTCGAGCTCATTTTAGTAAAACCAACAATATCGGCAAATAATATGCTAACGTTTTCCATAGAGTGCATATTAAATGGTCGAAATAAAGATCTAATATCCGTTTGATTAGAGGGTATAGAACCTTTTTTAAGAGAATCTTCACGTTCTCTCTCTCTGCCGCTTTCTTCCATTAACCAATCTGCTACTTTTGGCGGCATTACAGAATGTATCATTTTTTCTTTAAGCTGTCTTTCCATTTCTAATTGACGTCGTACGAGCAATGATTGGCCAACTTTCATAAAAGTACCACGCATTCGCACAAATGTCATTATCAAGATATGTACGCCGATTAAATGAATACATATTTGCATTAAAATTCTTATACTGAGATTCGTTGTAAAATCAATATCATCTTGCAAATACGTATCCGATGTATTAGTCCAATTGGTAATAGATTCAACAACATTAAGAGCTAATTCGCCTTCTGTAGAAGACGCATTCATTTTACTAAGACTACTAATAATATTTATATTGTTGGCCGTTGAATTGATAGTAGAACCAACATTTGCCATAGCAAATGGAATACTAGAATTTAGTTTCGTTAATATATTTCCATTGGTAAAATTTCCAGACATATTTTCTTCATTCAACAATTTGGAACTAAGATTAGATATTGGATTAGAAGTATTTAAATTAAACATCATCTCTGTGCCAGCTTTCAATGCATCGCTAACATTAGACATTGTACTTTGGAGACCATTGAGAAAACTATGATGTTCTTGCGAAGAATAAATAGGAACAGATGTTCTGTTGTAGTCTTCAGAAATATTTGTTATTGAAGAATGATTAAAAAATTTGTGACTGTCGAATATCCTTTGTCTTCTATTTTTCGAGCCATAGAGATAGGCAGTTAAAAATTCAAATATAATAGAGTAAATAGAAGATATTCCTATGCAAGCGTAAAGGGGCATTGGTAGTACCGTATAAATCAGTAACAAGATTTCTGAACATAGTGCAAAATGTCCTACTAGTGTTAAGCCATCTACGTGAGGCGGTACTACCGCAAGAAATAGTAAAGAAAGAAAGCACAGCACGGATGCAACTCCTACTGAAGTTGTTAACACGTAAGACTTGTAGTGTTCCGTATGAGTTAAATATAATACAGCGGATACCACGGTTCCAACAATACTGAAAATGGCTGCGATAGCAGGCCATGTTGAAGTATTATTCCCGATTCCAGTGATTACAAAATATGCCAGCCAAAACACAGATACCAACAGGATATATGTAAGAGCATATCTAGAAAGAATAATTAAACTTAATTATATTAATAAAATAGAAAGTAAAATTAAATAATTAAAATTCTTTACAAGTACATACCGGAATCTAAGTCTAATCTGTGGAAAGGCACTTCTTTTAAATTGTTCTTCTAGAATTTCAGAATCAAATTTTGGATTCCACCAAGAACGTGTGGCAGCACGTTCAAATGGCACTGGTAAACTAATCCCACAACATCCAAGACCTTGTCCGCTATGTGCCAAGTATGTTTGTATGTATGGTGCCAAAGATATGTGTATTTCGTCTCCAACATCATCATCGCTGTTATCTTTTCCTCTTGTAAAACTTACAGACGAACTGCGTTTTCGGTTCATCGAAGGGTTCATATTGACATTTGAGTATTACTGTGAAAAATATATATGTATATATAAACACACATATAGATTATTTCTTAAAAATAATATAATGATGGAATACAAAAATTTCATAACGTAAGACAACATTTCTAAATCATTATATCATATTATTTAAGAATAATTCAAAATAACGTTGATGTTCTGATATAAAAATTGACAAGCAATTTAATCACCTCGGTTAAAGGCGATAACGCCATAAAACTTTAAAAATCATCCTCCTTGCTGACATTGGAGGTTCTTCCATAAGTCAGCTAGTGTCAGATGGCATGATTTTCATATTCTTTTCTTTTTTTTTTTTGTACAGTATTCTAAGTTGAACGACGCTATTAAACGTCGGTGTAATTGTCACCGAAGTTCTTAAGGTCGTATAACACAAGATTTTTCGAATATATATATATATATAAAATAGGAAAATTCCCTTAGGGAGAATTACGATTTCTTAGAATATCCCCCACAGTAATCCGCAGCCATCTTGAAGTCAACAATACTGAACAATACCAACGACATCGCCCAAACACTGTTGCCACACATTATCGAGCAGCTGATCGCTAAAATTATGCACTTACGAAAAGATAATATGTTTGCAGCTGTTAATTTCTATTCGTAAATTAGAGATAAGAAAATATACTGAGCAATGAAATACTTTTTACAGATTATTCAAATTGTTTTATTAATAGAACGACTTAAGTAACGCCTCTTGTCATTTTTGGCGGGAATTCATATTTTCATATTTTCAATGCGATTACCTTACGTATTACCACTGTGCACGTGATATTTAAAATTTGTATTACTTATAAAATTAAATGATAGGTATTTTAATATTCAAAGTATTTTAAAATAATAATATATTGAATCATTAATGCGTAGATGCTTGATTTCGATCATTTAAATATAATGTAATTATCGTTTAATCGAGTTTCGATGTATGATCACGTGCAGTATTTTGATTGGTCAAATTTGAATTATTATTTTTGAATGGAGCTTGCTTAGTTTTTGAATTTCGTTATTTTTAATATTTTATACTAATTTTTTGTTTATACATATTTGTTTACATATTTATAAAACATATGAAAGAAATATTGCTTAATTAATAATTATAAGTATATATATATATATATATATATTCTTGTAAATTAATAGGAAAAGGCATTAAACTTAAATTAGTTTATTATGTAATATAGAATTAATATAAATCGATCTTTTTTATCGAGAAGGCGAACCAATCGGTGGATCTTGCCATTTAAATTCTTCTTGATAGGTGACATAAACAACCCAATAACATACATTAAGTAAACCAAAAGATGCTGGAAAAACTACTCGTGCTACTCTATCTATTGTTGATACACTATTAATATGTCTCGCTATTCGTTCACCGAATTTTCGACAATTTCCTGCTGCTTCACGTTGTCTTCGTCTTCTATAATTCTCATTAAAAAATAATTTCAATATCACAATGATTACGCTTAACAAATATGTTAAATATATCTATGCAAATTACCTGAACTCATCGTCACCTGCCAAACAATATAAAAATTGTCTCCATTTAGGTAATCGGCGTTCAGTTTGCGTCTGTCTTTCCATTGTGGATGGTCTCGACGTAACAGCCATTGTTACTGGCTGATAAGATCGTCTATTGTACGTTACCGAATCCTGCAAACATTTCTGATTCGTAATTTTATTTCTTTGTTATATAAATAAATATTAATTAATATTATTTATTAAAGAAAAAAGAGTATGAGTGCCTGTAATTACAGAATTAAACTAAAAATAGAAATAATTCATTCGATGATTAATATATTAGATTATTAAAATAATTTATATATTATAAAATAAACGATATGTTAAATTTGTTTACGTATTAGTCTAATTTCCAAATATGCAAGCACATTTTTCAAAATATTTTTACATTATAAATGCTGCAGACAGTTGAACTTCTTCTGGAAGTCTCATCAATGATACTATCTGGATGAATAGTCTGAGAATCGCAAGTAGCGATCGTACAAAATGGATCTTCGTATTCCTTATCCGAAATAGTTTCCCATTCTTCTTCTTCCAATGGAAGTTCGCCACTTCCGACCTACGAAAAAATTAATAATAATAAAAATAAAGAAAGAGAGAGAGAGAGATAAAGAGAAAGAAAATGAAAATTGTAATAATCGGTAATCTTATACCTTGGTAAAATAATGTACTCCAGCAAATTCTAAAAGGGTAGCAATGCAATAACCAAAACTCATGAGAAGAAACCAATCTAGTGCTGTAGCGTATCTCACTTTTGGTAAATCAGTTCTTGAATCGAGACTAATCGTGGAAAGTGTTAGTACCGTAGTAATACCTGTAAACACAAACAATATATGAATTAAATAATTTCAAAAGAATAATACATACAAGCTCGCGTGTTCGTGTTTTTAATCGATAAAATAATTTTACCTAAACCTACACGATCGCTGGTAGCCTCGCGATGAATCCAAAATGATACCCAACTTAAGACAACAATCAGCACGCACGGAACGTATACCTTGAAAAAAAAACAAAAAAATTAATAAATATAATTACAAGAAAAACGTATTTTTGTAATTTCGTTCTTACTTGTATCAAAAAGTAACCAGTATGACGTTGTAAGTTAAAAGACACTTGGAGAACAGAAAATTCTCCTTCGCGACGTACAAACGTAAGATTTCTGTAAGGAGAACCCATTAAATCGAATTGGGATAACGCCATTCCGGGAACAAAATTTACGGAAGATCCTTCTTGCCATTCGTAAACCAATTGTCTAGACGTGTATGCGTCTAAAAATAAAACAAATAATATCAAATATTTTAACTTTATCTCTCACATACACATGTTACTTAATTATTATAAAGATAAACAAATTATTTTCACGTTTCCACGAACGAAGATGAATTGTAATTTGATTTCATTGCGAATGTAACATGCTTTTTACATATGATTCTAATAATATAATAAAATGTAAAATATTATTCGATACGGGGAACACACACATAACACGAGAAAAAATGATAAAAAAGAATGAGAATACGATAGGAGAGTGTAATCAAATATTTATCGATAACTTAACACAATAAATTCGAACGTGAGAAGAAAATAAAGATGAACGTGCTAGCAGTGTTTTCTTCAAAATATTACGAACAAATAAATAATCGATGAACGCGAGAATGATGATAAAGAGATATAAAAATTTCGAGAAAAAAGAAAAAAAAAACAAAGAGACCTCGTTAACGCGTTAAAAATATTGTTTATTAAGAAATCAACGAAAACGTACGTACAGCTTCCTAAAATTAACGGACAGGATTGTCGATCCATTGGAAAATTTTGTAATTCCATTGGACACTTAGCTTTAATGGTAAGCCTGTAAGAGAGAAACATACACAAAGTTATATATTTATTAAACTTAGGAGATAAGAAATATAAATCAAAATGATTATATAAAAATTTAATAGTGTTAACCTCATGGAATAAAGTATATCACCGTCTTGAGAAATTCTGAGTAACTTGTTGGGCACGGTGATCGTGTGCACGTAACTGTGTTTCCCATTGTAGAAATACGTGTCCGGACGCCAAATTCTTTCGAGCATTTTTATACTAAGGCTGAGGGATTTGATGGGTCCTAAGAAACTAAGCCGAGAATCACGCCACGATTGTCTAAAGTAACAATCCATCGAGTAATCCTAATATACGTGATAGAATCGATAAACATTATTGATTAATTATATCCATCTGGAATTATTGTGTTTTAAAATTGGAACACTTTGGCAACGGGAAATGTATAATCATCTTAAATAATATTTAACTTTTCAACACACTGAATACAGGAAACGTAATCTTACGTTTATTCATTTTATTCTTCTTCTTCGGCATGGTGGATTATATTTCAATGTGTTATTGTTATTTGAAAAATGTAGCAGTATTTTGTAGAATTTCTAAAATATTATCTAATAATTTATTTTATTATTAACAACTTCTCCAATATAAGATCCACTAATGTCTGATATAGCGTTCGAGAAAATATTTCTTCTATATTTATTTGTAAAACTATGAACATCACACGTACTAACAATAAGACATACAATTTCTTATATTCAGATAAATAAAACACAAAATATCAGAGAAACAAGTTAAATAATTTGTCCAATTATTATCCGTCGCAAAAGTGTAATAAAAATAATAATAAAATATTTACCATATCCAATTCGGAAACAGGACCCATGCTTCTTATCAGAATATTAGTTTTTACAATCGTCGGTGTTCCTACGAGAGAATATTAAATCGAATATTATTTTCTTTAAAATTTAATTGAATGAACAAAAAAAAAAAAAACAAAGAAAAAGTAGTACGAATTCATTTTTCTCTTATGAAATATGGTATTAGCTTTGACGAGAAAATGATCCTACCTATTCTCAATCGTTTGTTGACAAAGTTCGAGTGGTTACACACAGAGAAAAAGTTCGATAACGTAGGGAACAAAAATATTAGGAAAGAACGGAAATAGGAAAATGTGAAATCGACGAAGGTGGCCAAAAAGCCGCATTTTAAAAGCAAGAGATGCGATTTCAAAACCTAGCAATAGTTTCTTCTATTTTTTTTCTTTCTTTCTTTCTTTCTTTCTTTTTTCTCCTTCTCTCTCTCTCGTTTTCTCTCTCTTACTATCATCTGGCTTTATTCCAATTTGAGGTATGCATGTAATATCCATATTGAGCCATTTCATCCGCGATGATAAGTTTCCCTAAACGCGAAAGGAATGAGGGTGGGAGGGGGAGGAGGAGGAGGAGGAGGAGGAAACTATCGAAATGAAAGGGAAAAAATCGGTAATAAAACAAAAAGCTTGCTGGACCAAATAGAAATTATTTCGGACAAATAAAAATGTTTCAGTGAAATGAAAATAATTTCTAAAAGATCCTTTTGATAATAATAATGATAATATACTAATTGTAAAATAGATAAGAAAAAAGAAAGAAAAGAAACAACGCGTTAGATTTGTCGAATAAATTAAAGACGCGAGTTAAGTGGTCAAAAGAGTAATGCTTAAAAGTTTAGATGTATAGTGTTTTGAATATTACAAAAATGTATGTCTACTTAAATATAAAAAAAGACGCTGAACTTTAGAGATTAAGTTGCTGAAGAAGTTCCAATAAAATAATCAAAACGAAGTTCTAGTTCTTTTGAATGTTCAAATTCCCTACGATACTTATTTATTAATTATTTTATTTTTGGAGATGAGATAAACAACTAATTGAGTAATGCTATTCTTTCTCAATTCCAATTAACATAATTTATTTTTCGGATAATTTCTTTTTTTTTTTTCTTATAACTCTACACGTTAACTCGCAGGTAAATCATTTTCAAAACGGAAAAAAAACGAAAAGTAACGTAACGAGTAGTAGTAGCAGCTAATCTTCCCTTTAAAACATCGTGCCGCTCTTCACATCATTTTTTTTCTTCCACATTTTTAAGAGTTTAACGGATCGTAGGAACGCGGCCACGAAATTTTTGCAACGTTCGCAGAGAGAGAGAGAGAGAGAGAGAGAGAGAGAGGTATTCCGGTTCATCCTTCGACACAAAAATTCAACGATCTGTAAGGTTTTACACACGAATACCGTAATCCATATCTCGTAATCCAATATTATCCTAGATACGTATATATTCTTATAGATTAAAAAAATTAAGACACACACACACATACAACACAATAATTTACATTACTTAGAATAGAATTGAAAAAATATTACATTTTTATCCATTTAATTATAAAATTAAAATAAACGAATACCTATCTATAATAATAATAATAATTGCATGATTCATTAAGAATCTAAAAAATGATTATTCTATAATTTTAATTATTAATAAAAAGGAAATGAAATATATAAAATAATAAATACCTTTCCCGTGTGTTGGCAATTGACTGTTCTCATAATTCATAAGAAGGTTCTCCAAAACCATAGTTATATTTTTTGAGACGATATCGGTGACGGTACCTCTGGTCAATCTGCCGATTGTCAACGACGAGGACAATTTCTCGGACGAATTAAATTTCGACGACGATGATGATGATGATGACGATGACGATGATGACATTGTTTCATAATTAGTACTCTTGCATGATGTTAATGGTAGAAGAAAAGTCAACCTATAAGTAAAAAATTATCTCAAATGCATACATTAAACTTTCTTATTTTAATTGAACATTAAAATATATAATAGTAAATAAAAAAAAAACAATTAATACACAGGAGTAAATAATCGATTACAAATGATAACGATATGTAAAATATTTTTATAGAAATCTTATATAAGAATTTATAGAAATATTTAGTACAATATATTATAATTAAAAATAAAAATAGAATATGAACAAAATAAGAAGAAGGATAAACCAAAAAAAAAAAGAAATATGTTACAAAGGAATATAATAATCGAATATTCTCGTGTTTTAATTTGAATTACAAATAATAAATCAATTATATGAGATACCTCTCAATTGATCGTTTAATTTTTGATATATATATATATAAAACTATAATATATAAATAATTTATATAAAAAAGAATAATTATAAATAATATTTATATAAAAGAAATGAGAAAGAGATAAGACAATGTTGAAAAAAATAAAGTTAAATAATATTCATCCTGTTACAACGTGGCCCTTTTCGAATGAAAAAAAAAAAAAGGGCAGGTGTGTGTGGGCAGGATTCCGTAGATATGAAATAAGGGTTGGACAAAGATGAGAGGAAGGAAGAGAAAGAGAAAGAAGAGTACCCTCGTTGTCTGCCGATTCAGCACCTTCACATTGTGGCAAGTGTTCGCGTCATTCTTTCAAGTGAACACTACGCCTCATTACATCATATTCTCGTGATCGTATGCGCATTTTTGTCTCTAGATATTAGGGTGATTATCCATTTGATCGCAATTTGTGCAAACCGACACCACCACCACCACCATTAAATTCCTCAACGAACGGTGTTGGTTTTTACATCACATTTCTATCGATAAATCGATATTCCTCTTTCCTGATCAACCACCCCACCCCACCTCACCCCACCTCACCCTATTCCACCCACCGACCAAGATGTTTCAAATATTTTTCCCGCGTATTTCATTTCGTCGAAAGAATTTCAATGCATTTCCTTGACGAGTTCGAGTTTCTATGTCTCCATTCGCAAACAGGTTTCGTTTCATTTCGAAACTAACCAATACAGACAAATACACAAACATATCACTATTTCTCTGTGTACCCACGCGTATATGTGTGTGTGTGTTTATGTATGTATGTATTTACGTAATACATGGGGTTGTATCATAGGGTATAAGTATAATAATTATTTGCTTTTAGAAATCGTACGACTGTTCGTTTGAACTCGGCCCTTTTTATATTTTTTGTTTGTTTGTTTGTTTCTTTCTTTTTCTTTTATTTTCCAATAGCAGACCTTAATTTCGGATTCTCGTTAGCCTATTCTCCCTTTCCTCTTTTTCTACGTTTTATCTTTGTATATTTTTATGTGTATCTTTATATATGTGTGTGTATGTGTGTGTGTGTATGTTTCAATATCGTACAGATGAAAGTTTGCACGAACGAACAAACCTTGATAGTACGCTAATGAAGCATTGTAATGTACGATTCCTTTTAAATATATGCCCTGTTTCGATTGGAATCTATTTGCCCTGCAAACGTTTATGTAATCAAAACACTTTGGATCCTAGAAATTAGCCGTATATATTCCATCTGGTATAATATTCTAACAATCTTTTCAAATGTTAATAATATACTATAATTGAAATTATTAAATAATATCTTATTAAGTAAATACCACACACTTTGATTTAATATAATATAATATAATATAAATTAAAACAATAATATATTATTTTGTGTGTGTGTGTCTGTGTGTGTATCGATTAAAATTGCGATAGGGGTAGGGGGATGAAAAATAACGAATAATAACGATCAAAATAAAATCTTATATTATTTTATTTTAATTTTTGTTGTCGTTGTTGTTGTTGTTGTTGTTGTTGTTACTGTTGTTGTTGTTGTTTTTATTGTTAAAATAAAATAAAATATTAACGAAATAATACGAAGGAAACGAAATGTACGAAAGAAGGAAAAAAAAAGAAAAAAAAAAAGAAAAGAAAATGAAAAGAAGAACATTTGAAATAAATTTACCGCGCTTTTTTTTTTCTTTTTTTATTACTCACATCGATAATTCCGCAACGTTCAATTTCATGATTGAGATTCGTCACTTTGGGGTTTGTTTTCCTTTCTTTTTAATTTGGTTTTCTTTTTTTGGTTCTCCTCTCTTATTGTTTTTTCTTTTCTATTTGTTTTTTTTTTGTTTTCGTTTTACCTTGGCAACGATGAAACTTCGTTGAAACTTTGAGAAAAAGAAAAATAGAAAAAGAGAAAGAGAAAGAGAGAGAAAGAAAGAAAGATAGATCGAGAGTTTATTTATTTTCTCTTTTTAATTGTACGAAGAGAGAGATAGAACGAGAGAGAGAGAGAGAGAGAGGAAAAGAAAAGAAAAAAAAAGAAAATAAAGATCGAAAAGATAAATATAATCACTGGTTGATTTTGATGATCGTCTCGAGACACCGACGAACAACAGACCATTGCCGAGAGTCGCGTGGGCTTGCAACCCCTGTTAAAGCCCTTAAGTACGATTCGTAGGACGTTACGCGCAAGCTCCAAAAACACGCCGGCGATTCCCGCGTTTAGAAATGACCCCAATCTCTTTTTACACACAATATATATATATTAATTATTTTTCTTAACTTTATTACTTTGTACATCTTTGTGAATATTTTTTTTTGTCAATTTTGTTCACTCAGAAAATTCGAACGATATTTATTAAATTTTATCAAGTAACAATGCGTAGAGATTCAATTTATTGATAAACAAATATAAAATAATTTTTAAATCAATTGTATTATTAGAACGTGAAAGAAAGAAATAAATTAATTTTCAATAATTTATGGCAATGATTTTTATATATTGAAATAGCGTGAAATTCTATCAAGAGAAATTTTATCAAGTAACAATGCGTAGAGATTCAATTTATTGATAAACAAATATAAAATAATTTTTAAATCAATTGTATTATTAGAACGTGAAAGAAATGAATTAATTTTCAATAATTTATGGCAATGATTTTTATATATTGAAATAGCGTGAAATTCTATCAAATAATAACGCGTAGGGTTTCAATTTATTGATATACTAATAAAATAATTTTTATATCAATTATATTATTAGAACGTGAAGAAGAAATCAACAAAGAGAATGAAGTAATTTTAAATAATTTACGGCAATGATTTATACATAGAAAAAGGGTGAGCTTGATACGACGAGGGTTGAAAACTTCTGAACTTAATACGAAAAGGGTTGGAAAGAACTTGTAAAAGTATTAACCAATTACTGAGTGATTTTAATCATTTAAAAAGAAAAACATTTACTTTAAATTTCATCGCGTATATATTTTAACCATAATTTTTTCTTTTTTTATTCGAATATATTTATGTGATCAATTATATAAATTTCTTTCTTAATATTCTTTTTTATTTTATATATTTAATTATTA
>NW_014569790.1:49173-52490 GCF_001313835.1 Polistes canadensis
AAATATTAATTATATTTATCTAATTCTTTTTTTATTCTATCTTTCTATATTGTCTTTCTTTCTTCCTTAAATATATTTTAAATAACGTTGTCCTTAGTTATAGTTTTAATTAAAAAAAAAAAAATAAAATGTAACTCCTGCCTTTGTGTGCAAAAGAACAAAAAACAAACAAAAAGAAACCTTCGAGGAATATTGAAAATGGAATTCGTTAAAAATTTGAAGTGGTAAATGAAAAGTATCTTATTGAAACTGTACTTCGTTATAGAAGAGAATCTTAAAAAAGAAAAAAAGAAAAAGAAGAGGAAAAAAGCAATTCTCCAGTTTGAATTTTTGCCATCGTTACTGGCTCGTTTTTACGAATGTAAACACAAACGCATAATATTAATAATAATAATAATAATAATTCTACATTCTTTTTCCATCCTAAACTTAAAATCAATTTAACATAAAGATTTTCTTTTCGAATTGAAACTAAAATTTCGTCTTTATTTATCAAAAAACGAACGAACAAATGACAGACAGACATATTGAAAAATAAAAATTAAAATTAAAAAATTAAAAAGAGAATATAAGAATAAATAAAAAAAAAGAAAAAAACGAAGTGGTAAATCATGAGACGTCGAGAAGAGAATGAAAAAAGAAATAAAGAAATATATTTTTCTCTTTTAGTGTATGTTTTTCTCATTTTATTTGTCCTTGGAAAAAGAAAATGAAAAAAGGATGATGGGAGGAAGAGGGTGGGATAGGTGGAGGTTGTTTGAGTAGTCGGTAAAGGAAAGTTAAGAAAAGGAAGGATGAAGAAAAGGATGAAAAAGGGAAGAAAGAAGATGACGTTACTGAAAAGAAAAAAAGGTTAGAAAAAGATATAAGAAATGTTAAGAAGATGATGCGCCGAAGTGGAGAGAGACGATTACTTCGTTGGAAAAATGCATCATCGATCGATCGTTGTTAAGACCTGAGACTATCTATCCATCCCTTCTGTACAACCCTCAAAGGTTAACGACACTCTTTCTAGCGTATCTTAAGGATCCTTGTGGAGATGGCGTTCGATCAGCGTGGTCTGGAAATTCGACGAGAACGACGACAAGGAATCCGTGGTGTTGTGTCACTAGGTCGAGCATAAAACGGGGGATGCAATATGCGCTTGCGCTTCTCATTTCTACAAACCACCCCCACTTCCATTCGATGAATTCAGCACGAGTAAGAGAACGAGACGGCAAAAGAAGGAAAGGGAAAGGGAAAGAAAGAAAGAAAGAGACAAAAGAGGGGGTGAGAAAGCAATAGTGGCGGTGTTTAGGGGTGGGGGTGAGTGGAGAGTGGAGGAAAGTAAAAGGATAAAGCAAAAGGTGGTGGTGGAGGTGGTAGTAGTAGTAGTAGTGGTGTTCCATGCCACGAACGGGGGATCCGAGAACGGTCTGGGTGGCATCCTCGAAATTCGTGTCGCGACGACAAAAATTTTCTTCTCTCTCCTCATCGATGGACCACGAGAGAAACGGGGAGAGAAAAAAGGAAGAGAGAGAGACGGAGATACAGACCGACTGACAGGCTTACTGACAGAAAAAAAGAGGATACAATAATTTAAACTAGTTACCGTTTACGGGAAAGAAAAATTGAACCCTTTTTTTTTTTGTTTCTTTTTATTTGTTTCTCTTTTCTACTTCTTCTTCTTCTTTTTTATTTTTAATTTATCAAATCGTTATAATATATAAATTGTTGAATTCGTTCTTTCGAATTAAAATGAGAGATAGTGTTTGATAAAGGTTAAGAGGCGTTTATAATAAGGGTGGGTGGGAGTTTGTCTCGGGTTCGATAAAATTCAGATAGTTCGACAAATTTTCTATCATATTTTGACGAATTCACCGTGTCACGGATGCTGCTGTTACTGTTGCTGCTGTTGTTGCTGCAACTATTACAAAGGAACATACGTCATTTATGAGAATGATTCCTTTTCGTATCGGATTACGAAATCGCGTGTGTACTTTAAGGACCGTGATCTTGAACGTGTGCGAGTTGTCTTTGATATTCGCGTTGTGACAAGCCGCTTACGGGAAGTATCCTTTTTCACGTGGAAATCTGATCTCGTTGGTGTATACGCTGACAGTGACTACTACTACTACTACTACTACTAAACTACTACTCCTATTATTATTAATACTATTGCTGTTGTTGCTGTTGTTGCTGTTGGTTATTTTCATTCTTGACATTCGCGAGCAAACAGGTAAGATCGTTTCATAAGTTATTTAAAAAGAAAAAAGATAAAACAAATCAATCCTGTTGAATAGAAAACGTAGAAAAACTAATAACTATTTAGAAGATCCACTCGAATCTAATAGAAAGCTCTTCTCATTCAATTATATAGAAATCTATTTCTAAAGTATATATAAAAGAAACTATTCTAACTATTTTATATATCATAATCACATTGTATATTATATAATTATATATTATATATTATGATATATGATAATGAAATATACGTTTATTCTTCTTTCGAATAATTAATAACTTATATCTAAACGATATTACTAAATTTTTCATTTAATTTTAATATACGAATTCTCCATATACACACAAATTTACGTTTCATAAATATAATTGTTTTTCTTTTTTTTTTTAAATATTCTAACGATCAAATAATGAACACCAATTACATTTATTAACATTAAACGATACGATACAATTACAAATGCAATAAATTTAAATTTATGATTCTGAACAACGGATATGGTTTTATTCAAAAATAGATAGAAAAAAAAAAAAAAGAAAGAGAGAAAAATATCGCGAGGTCGGAGGTCAAGGACAAGGCAGGGGAGGAAAATAAAAAAAAAAAAAGAAAAACAGGGACAGCATCGTTCTCCTTTGTTTCATTTCAGCCTGCAGCAATACCGAAAGTGAATATGTCGAGGTACAAAGATCTCAACAAGAGATGACATTCTTCCCTGTGTTATAACATTTATGGTCAGGTCGTCGACCATCGGCAGAATGCTGCCGCGTGGACTGCCATTAACGTTTCTTCTTGTGCAATTGTTTCATCATATCGCTTGGTAAGATCTACCAAGAGATATCAAAAATTCAACCTAACTTTCACTTTATAATTATGAAAATGATCTAATAACCTAAGTCATAATATTATATCTCTTGTTTCGAAAAATTTCAAAGATTACTATTAACCCTTCTTTGCATGATGATGGAAATTTCAATCATAATATTTAGTCAACAAAAAAAGGTACTCAAAACCCTTGTACTGTATATTTGTTGTTGCTGGCAACTTTTTAAGCGACTATTGCGTACAACAAAACGCAGTTGTCAAAAAATAG
>NW_014569790.1:55150-61254 GCF_001313835.1 Polistes canadensis
TGATCGAGTTGCTGAGGAAGTCCCCAGTAAGGGACGAAACGTTCAACAAGATCAAATAAATTTGTTCATCAAAATTTATTAACTGTCTTCAATTTTCTCTTTGAAACTCATATATATTAATATACTGTTGGGACAAGAATATTGATTATTAACAAAAATTAATGTATATATATATATATATATATATGTATATATTTTCACTATAACATCGTAACGGGCACAAATAAAACATGGTAGTTGTTCTTATTGTTATTGTTAATAAAACGAACGACGAAATATGTTCAGGGCTGCGTTGGAGAACACAAGAATGTTTGACAAACTGGAAAATGTCACGCAAACCATATCGAGAATACTCGACGGCTATGACATTCGATTGAGGCCAAATTTTGGCGGTAGGTATTTGAAAATATATATAGATAGATAGATAGATAGATAGATATTAGGTATTATCTAAAATAATATACGCGTACCTTTTATTCCGTTGAACATCGATAAACTTTGAAAAATAATATGAACAACAACAACAATAATAATAATAATAATATAGTTACGTAATAATATACATTTATGAAATAATAATATTAAAAGATCTTATAGGGGTTATCTCGTAAAACGTATTAGTCGGGGATTTTTTTTCTTTTTTTTTTTTTTGTAATGGATTTCCAGTCCATTCAACTGAAATCCGCTTGAAACTTTTTTAATAGACCTCCTGTACGCCGATTAAACCATAATCCTAATGGATTTATAAATCGGATAAAGTTATTAGAAATAATAGTTATCGTTTTTTTTTTTTTTTTTATATCGTGTCTCATAATATTCAAAAAATATTTCATCTATTTTTCTCGTTCCATTCAAGTTGATTTTTTTATTGTTCTTTATAGGAGAACCATTGTTAGTTGGTATGGATTTAACTATAGCGAGTTTCGATGCTATTTCCGAAGTCAACATGGTGAGTTAAATAATAATTAATCAATATGATAATATTAAACGAACGATTTTATCTCTTGTGTTTTTTCGTAACTCATGAATCATCAGTTTTATCTCTTCTTACATTTTAAAAAGAAAGAAAAGAAATAAATCGTGTATCATTTTAAACTCGATGCCAAAAATCATAAAAAGAAAAATCAATAAATAAATAAATAAATCAATGAAAGTGTATATAAAAATGTTTACCGATTTAATTATGTTATAGGATTACACTATAACAATGTATTTAAATCAATATTGGAAAGACGAGAGACTGGCATTTTCGCAAGAGGAAGAAATTTTGACCCTAAGCGGTGATTTTGCTGAAAAAATTTGGGTCCCGGATACTTTTTTCGCAAACGATAAAAACAGGTACACAAACATACACAACCCACCCACATACACATATACACACAACTTCTATGACAATAAGAGTTCACTTTAATTAATAAAGAAAAGAAAGGGGGAAAGAAGAAGAAAGAAGAAAGAAAGAAAAAACAAAAAAAGACAGAAAAACAAAGCAAATTAAAAGAATTAGTATCCTTGGAACACATGATTAATTAACGAAACAATACACAATAAGTTTTAAGAATGAGAGATGATGATTCCATAAAAAAAAACAAATACCATCCATTATTCTTTTCTTTTTTCTTTTTTTTTTGCAGTTTTTTGCATGACGTAACAGAACGCAACAAACTCGTCAGACTGTCCGGCGACGGTTCCATCACTTATGGCATGAGATTCACTACGACCTTGGCCTGCATGATGGATCTGCATTACTATCCTCTCGATTCGCAGAATTGCACCGTAGAGATCGAGAGCTGTACGAGAGTATATAAATTCAATTCGTTTAACAATATTTTCATGATTTTATATAAAATCATATATTGTTTTTTGTTTAATTTATAAAGACGACATTTAATTTGTTAATTTATTGTTTATGTCGTTTTACATTGAGTCATTGATAGAAAAGATAATTTTCTTATATAAGCAAAATTGCGTAAGAGTGCGTAATAAAGGAAAAAAGAAAAAGAAGAAAAAAAAAATTATCTTTTATTATCTTTATTGGTATCATAAATAAATAGTTAACAGGTTAATAGTTCAACATAGATAAAAACGTTTTTGTTAATTACACGAAAACAATAATGAAAATCTTATTACATTATCAATCTTATAACATTATGATTATAGTAGTGGGTTAAAATTTTTAATAATATAATTAAATGTAATAATAGAGTAAACAACACATAACGTATTAAAATGACTTAGAACGTTAATTATGATCGGATAGGAAAATTGGATATTGCGGATGATCGATGAATAGAAAGTAAAACCGCAAATAGTACGTACACGTACGTTTCATTAATCATGTGGTACGCGAATATATCTATGTATTGTCAATAAATAGAACGTGAAAGGAACATCTTCGATAACTCGTGTTCATAATATCGTGAACTTTAGGATTAACAATTTTGATTAGATAATCGAATCGATTAAGAGACTCATCGTAGAATAATCAATGAAATTCAATCGGAGTCAATGGGAAATACGAGAATTGAAATTGTCATGATGTCAATCAGTGGTATATAATAGTCATATTATATTTAGATTCGAAATTTTGAAAATTGTTTTACAATTAATGATGCCAGTAATCATAATCGTTTTCCATTCAATGAAATAATAATACTAATATGTATTTATTAATTATTTTTATTATTTAGACGGTTACACGGTACTCGATGTAGTAATGTATTGGAAGGAAACTCCAGTTCGTGGAGTCGAGGAAGCAGAATTACCACAATTTACGATAATCGGTTACGAAACAAACGACCGGAAGGAAAAATTGGCTACCGGTATTTATCAGAGGTTATCATTAAGTTTCAAACTCCAACGGAATATCGGTTACTTCGTCTTCCAGACCTATCTTCCGAGCATACTCATCGTAATGCTCAGTTGGGTCAGCTTTTGGATCAATCACGAAGCTACCAGCGCGAGAGTGGCCTTGGGTAAAAGCATCCTCCTTTCAATGCTCGATATATTTCAACCTTCGCGACTATTTACCTTAGTCCAATATTCTCTGATTGCTTTGATAACGATTTGATATATTGAAATATATGTATCAGATATAATATTATCCACTTGAACAACAAAATCCTATTTCTGATTTAACCGGTTCAACACCGAGAGAAAAAAAATGAATTATTTATTGAATTTTTAATGGAAAGAAAATAAAAAAATAAAATAAAGTTACTTATGTCCATACAATAAAGATGATGCAAGTTAAATTATATATGTATATATATATATATTTTCATTTAAGGTATCACGACCGTTTTAACGATGACCACGATTTCAACCGGTGTTAGAAGTTCCTTGCCACGAATAAGTTACGTCAAAGCTATCGACATATATCTGGTAATGTGTTTCGTATTCGTTTTTGCCGCTTTGTTAGAGTACGCAGCAGTTAATTACACTTATTGGGGTGCAAGGGCCAAAAAAAAAAGCAAAAAGAAGGACAACGAGGAACAGAAAGTTATTACTTCGAAAACTGGTAAGAGTTATATTACGTTTTAAGGTTTCTTATAACTTTTCCCAAACGAACTATTTGATTTCTATTGAAAGAAGCCAAGAAAAATATATAAACGAAATGTTCGAACGTATTTTTAAAGGAAGCAAAGCTACCTCACCTTTTCCTGGTTCAACCGATGCCGATATTATCGAGCTTCAGGATTTAAGAATGTCGCCATTGCCAAGTATTAGAAATAGATCAGGTTTGATCAGTACTTCCTCGACACCTGGCCTTGGAAGGAATCACGATCCAGCCAAATTTCCACCAAGTTTTCGTATATCAAGAACTGTTGCCTATAACATGCATGGTAGAAACACCGGACTCAGATACAGAGGTCCAAAACAAAATAAACCTAAGGTATATATATAAATTATTACAATGATTTCAAACTATTTGAATAATTTATTTCTTATTAATAACTAACTTAGAAATCAATGTTTCCTGTGTTTATATTTATATCATTGTTACGGCGTATATATTTTTAATGGATGAACACGAAAGAATTATAAATTAGAATGTTTCATTTTTATCAGAACACCGATTACAATGTAAACATTGTAAAGTACATTGTAAGACCTGGTATTAAATTTTGTGTTTAAAAATTGACAACACATTCGTTTTATTAGGATTTAAAAATATATAAAATATGTTACACGCTTATTCGTGTATTCATTATTCACATTTAAAACACGATAATATATTTTTAAAGTAATAATATAAAAATATGAAAGTTATAATATATAAAAACAAAGAAACTTATATACTTATACTTATTATATTATTTTCATTTGTTACAGGTATTACACGCAATTCGTAGAGGTGCATCAGTTTTGCGCGTGTCCATGCCAAAAATCAAAGACGTTAACGTGATCGACAAGTACTCGAGAATCATATTTCCTGTCAGTTTCATGCTATTCAACGCGGTATACTGGATCTTTTATTTTGTATGAAAGATATAAAGAAACCCGTTTAAAACGAAGAAGAAAAAAAAAAAAGGAAAATCAAATAGAATAATTACGATCTCGCGTGTATGTATTTCACATTCATCACAGAGAGAGAGAGAGAGAGAAAAAAATAGAGAGAGAGAAAGAAATACGTTTTATGCGTTTATATTGGATTCGTTATGAGAAATACAGATATGATGATTGACTTTGATTTATAAGAGAAATAATATACATCAGGATCGATTAATCGATCCACTTTTCGTCCTGCAACTAGCAACTACTATGACAACAACAATAATAATAAAAATAATCAAATAAAAAGGAAAGAAAAATAAGAAGAATTATCGAAATATATTTACGAACATTCGAGTGTCCTCAATCGAAAGCTGCCATAATTACTTATCAAGTTACGTAAGTGGTGTTTTAAAGAACTTTAATCGCAAATTCGAATACACCGTATATGTATATTAGTCGAATTATAAAATCAAACAAAAAAAAAAATGATTCTTCGAAAAAGAAAAAAAAAGTAATACGAAAGAGAGAACGGCGGATATTGAGATAATTTAATATATATGCTAGATTTATTATTTATTATTATTATTTAATAATCTTTATCGCGCGATATATATATAGAATGTATTAGGAATTTTCGATCGGAGATTGAAACTTAACCCTTCTTTGCATGATTTTTTCTTTTTTTTTTAAAATAAATCAGGGTGATGTAATTAATGCTCTAGATTAAAGGAAAAAATATTTAAAAAGAATCCTAGTGCTATTTTTTGACAACTGCGTTTTGTTGTACGCAATAGTCGCTTAAAAAGTTGCCAGCAACAACAAATATACRGTACAAGGGTTYTGAGTABCTTTTTTTGTTGACTAAATATTATGATTGAAATTTCCATCATCACGCAAAGAAGGGTTAACGCAGACGTAAGAAATAATATCGATTAAAAAAATGAAACACCTTCCCCCCGCCATCCGCCCCCCCCCCGCCACCTCTAAAAAAAAGAAAAAAAAGATACGTAAAAGTTCTACAATACTTAACCAACTGCCAAACTTAAACAAAATATCCTTCGTAAAACGTTCTTACGTAGCAATAAGAAGAGAGATATGTAATCTTTTACTATTATAAAAAAAGA
Organism: Polistes canadensis; assembly: GCF_001313835.1. Taxonomy (NCBI): domain Eukaryota; kingdom Metazoa; phylum Arthropoda; class Insecta; order Hymenoptera; family Vespidae; genus Polistes; species Polistes canadensis. Next base: position 60,769 of record NW_014569790.1, read on the forward strand.
AAAAAAAGAAAGAGGGAAAAACAAAACGAAATATTAACATCTACGTTCGTTAATAAAATTCTATATCGTTTTAATTGCGATCTTCGATTAAACGTACTTACATATATAAAAAAAAAGAGAGAGAGAGAGAGAGCGAGAGAGAGAGAGAGAGAGAGAGAGAGAGAGAGAGAGAGAGAGAGAGAGAAAGCTATTATTAAAAAAGAATGAAAAGAAAATTCAATTAAAATTTGATCGTGTTTATTTTCGCAATATTAACAACAACGTGTAGATTCATTATTATTTTTCGATTGTTTTGGTTGTCATTTTAATACATACAAACATACACACACATATACATTTCCACGCGTACACGAATTCAAATATTATAATAAATTTAGTACTGTTATTATATTATATATATCGCTTCTCTCTTATGTGAGTGCATCCATCGAGGTGGATCTTGTTATTAACGATGATCGAATTATTCGTCGTTCAATTTGTAATTAA
>NW_014569790.1:62404-74595 GCF_001313835.1 Polistes canadensis
GACATAGTATATACATGCAACAACAATAAACAATTTACTTTATTATTGTTTATCCCTTATCTATATAATTTACGATATATATATATATATATATCTAGATAGATAACAATAGATAATTATATTTCACGATAATTTTCTTACGGTGTTCTGGTAATGTACGAAAAAAAAAAAAAAAAGAAAGAGAGAGAGATAAATAATATCTTGAAAAGTTCACACACAAAAGAAGCTTTAAAACTCTTAATATTTTATCATTTATTGTTAACTTTCTAATCGCACATTAAATTATCTATCTATAGGAGAAATGAGTCATAATAAATTCTGTAGAATCGTTGTATGCGTTAGTTAATACGATAGAGATAAACAATCCCATTCTTACCATACGTCGAACAGAACCAACTATAATAGAGGAGCTTTCTTCCTTTTGATGATGACGTATAGTCAAATACTCGCGTGTTAATAAACATGATATAATTTCTCAGTTAAAACACAATGATAATAATACTTCTTTTATGATTCATATGGTATATAAAAAAAAGAAAAAAAAAAAAAATATATAAGAAGAACAAATTGTTCCAATAAATAATAATATCACGATAATCGATTAATTACAGAAGACTTTGAACTAAATCGGCGAATTAGAAAAAAATACAAATCTCATTCTTGGGATGATAAACAACACATATATTCGTTTATTTGATCGATTATCTGTCTCCTTTCAGGATAAGCTTTTACAATGTTGTTGTCAATATTTTCCAATCATTCTTCGACTAATCGTTAAAGAAGGCTGACGTTTCTTCCTTAGAGAGAAAAACAAAAACAGAAATAGTTTTCTAATTGTTATTCGTGTAAATAATGTGCATTCGTGTATTTGCAGTGCCTTTTTCAAATGCAAGATTGTATTAATATATATATATGTGCATAACAAATTGAAATATATTCGAGTTAAATGTTTGTAAAACCTCAGTAGTTACACACTATTCATACTTTTATTGTTCTATTCCTCTCTTCTTCTTCTTCAGTTGTGAAAGTTGTGTTGTGTATCACATACCTCGTGAATTTCTCTTCTCGTCTGATTGTATTTGCTCTTTTTTTTTTTTTTTTTTTCTTTTTTATATATATATATTATCCCTTTCATATATTTACCACTCAGTTTTCGAGAATCGTGTGTTGTTTCCTTTCATTTCGCACTCGTATACTTTCATCGGATAGAAAACGTGTTATATCGATTGATTAACATTTTATACGAAATATTTGTTATTCGTATAATGAAGGAAAAAACGGATCAAGATGATGAGATACATATGACAACGGTAAGCTTATTTTTACTAATTAATTATTTAATATTTTATATACAATTCATTAATCAATTTGTTTAATTGTGCGTTAAAACTGTGATCTACCATGTTTTTTCAAATATATATTTACATTTTGTATTTTGGACATTCTTTTAGGTTAATTATATTTCAGATAATTATATTCTACTTTATTTTTCTTTTTTTTTCACATTGTTTTTAATCATTCTTTCATTTCCGTTTGAAAATGTAATTTTACTTAATATGTATATGTTTATGTATATTATCTATATATGTTAAAGAACGTAAACAAATTATCATACGTCGCTTTTATAATACCGCGAAAATACAAATATATTTATCAATTCAAAGTGATATCACGTTTCCTGGTCTTTATCATCTTCGAGGTTATTCTTTACGACTTTTCAGTTTTGTAATTTTTATCGCGTTTTAAGGTTAACTTCCTGTGTTTCTCTATATTTATTCTTCTGGAAGTTTCTATAATTACTTTTTTTTTTTTAATAGAAATTACTCATTGATAATGCGTTTAACTTGGATACAAAAGTTATTGTAAACTTGTATATTTACATAATGATTATTTAATGAAAATATGCGATTAAAAATAAATGTTTCATTTTCTATTTTCACTTACAGCCTGAACTCATAGAACATCACGGTTATATATCTGAAACTCATTATATTTGGACGGAAGATGATTATTGTCTAACTGTACATAGAATCATAGGACCCAAAACATCTAATGTACAATTGACAAATTCCAATGTCACATCTAACACAGAACAAATCGTTACTGATAACTTAGAAAACTCTACTCTATTGAATTTAAACAAATCGATCAATTCTGAAAATAATTCTTCACCTAGACCGCCAGTTATAGTAAATCATGGAGTACTTTCCAGTTCTGCGGATTGGGTTTTGCTTGGACCGCAGAAAGCTCTTGGTATGAGATTTGAAGAAATTGATTATGTTTAATGAATTACAAATAAAATTGAATCTTTTATTTATATTTATATTATGTTTATTAGCATATACTCTGTGTCAAGCTGGTTATGATGTATGGTTGGCAAATGCACGTGGTAACGCGTACTCCAAGAAGCATAAAATCTATACACCGAAGAACAGAGAGTTCTGGGATTTTAGGTATTTTTTGTTCCAAATATTTTTCATTCGTAAACTTAGAGATATATTATTTGTTCATCATTGAATTACAGTTATCACGAGGTAGGGTATTATGATATACCAGCGATAATAGATTATGTTTTGGAAAAAACTGCCCATTCGGAACTGTCTTATATTGGCTACAGTCAAGGGACAACTGCTTTTTATGTAATGGGAAGCGAAAGACCTGAATATAATGCCAAAGTTAAAGTAATGGTCAGCTTAGCGCCAATAGCTTTTTTATATAACCAGCAAAGTCCTTTACTCAAATTAGTAGTGCATTTTTATAATTTAGTGGAGGTAATACAACGTTAATTATTTCTTCTTTTATTCGTCACGCTTGTTTTTTTTTTATAATTACGATAAATATGTTTCAGTGGGGTTCTTTTTATTGCAATATACATCAGTGGTTCCCTTACAGTAAACTTCAAGCACGTGCAGTTAGTACGATTATTCGTAATGCTCCTCCCGTATTGACAAACACTGTTTGCAATTGTTGGTTCCACATAATTGCTGGATTTGGTAGTAATCAACTCGACAAAAATATGTTTCCTCTAATTTTTGGACACTTTCCAGCTGGTGCTTCAGCCAAACAGATTATTCATTACAGTCAAGCAATTGTAACAGGTATTGAAAAATAACAAACACCGATGGTTTCGATAACTTTTAATTATATTCAACTTGTCATTTTATTTTCTTTAAGGATCATTTAGAAAGTTTGATTATGGGATTAACCAAAATTTAAAAAGATATGGTTCCACTCAACCACCGAAATATAATTTAAGAAAAGTTAACGTTCCAGTGGCTATTTTTTATGGAGAAAATGATTCTTTAACGCATTATTTGGTAGATAACTCGCTATTTCAATTTATTTATCTTAAATTTGTATATTGTCACGATTATTCATTAACATTTGTTTTACAGGATGTGCAAAAAATTATGGACGAGTTACCTAATGTAATAGAGACGAAGAAAATTGAATATTCGAAATTTAATCATGTTGATTTTCTATGGGGGAGAGATGCCAAAACACTTGTTTATAATAGCGTTGTAGCAGTATTAAAACGATTCTAATTACACTTATAAATATTAGAATGCATTTTGGAAAAAATGATTATTATATATATATATATATGAAAAGAATTCATATCCAAATAATAAGAAAGATATGCATTTGTAAAAAGTTGATCAAAGGACTCCGGAAAGCTCAAAGATTAGAACAGTCATTCAGAAAGCAGCAAATCCGAGTTCGAGTTCCAGTTAGTCCAGTTAGTCCAATGGCCTAATTTTTTCGTGAATCGTACATATTTATATATAATGGATATTATTTATATATAATAGGTGTACATATATTTATATCGATATTGTTAATAAATATATTATAAATAATATGTTCTTATAACAATATTATAATATCATAGAAAGATATATAAGAAACAACGTGCTTCCATGAAGTAGTAGTACTCTTTATATATAATATATAAAATTTCATTTCCTATGATATTTGTATTATAATATAAATGTGGTATAATAATAATAATAATAATAATAATAATAATATAACTAAAAATGTATCTCATATAATTCATAGTAAAATATTTTATTAAAAATATGTTACACATTATATCCTGTTTAACAAAAAATTATACAGATGCCAAAATTAAATATACGAATTAACGATTAAGTAAAGAGATTTCGAGAATCATTCATTTCCAGCACATTATTTTAAGTAAATAATTAACATTAATTATAAATGCTATTTTCATAATTATATCGACTTATATTAAAACGTATTGCAATTAATTACAGTTGAAAACAATCTAATTACACATCAACGGAATGTTTCTTTTTTATATAGCACATGATAGTATACAATGTTATTACATGTTTTCTACCTAGTATATTAAAATATTTTGTATATCGTTTAGTTTCCAAGAAAAAACTTCAGTCTTTAAACGCTAATTGTAATTCTTTTTTTATTTCATTTTATTAAATGCTTCCAAACACGGCCAAGAAAAAAAATTTTCTTCTGTCAAATCCATAAAAAATTATTTAACAAAATTCTATATCTATTGCTAATATTATTATTATTATTTTCTTTTCGTTAACAGGAAATATTTTTTATATTTGACGAATTAATATGGAAATACTTAAAAATAAATTGTTAACTGTATATATATATATATTTTTTTGTTTTTGTTTAAATTGGAGAGAGAATATAGTAGTAATATATTTGAATATAGTAAAGAGAAAATTGAAAACTATACCATATATATGTCTTCCGTTCTACTACTCGTATCGTTATTTCTTAATAATATAATTTTGAATTATTAATAATAAATAAATCATATAGATCTCTTTTCAAATCAAGAAAAATTTATAATTGATATATTGTAATGTGCATTAACAAATGTATATCTTCACCGCGCGATTAAATTAAAAGTGGAATATTATTTATTTAATAATTATATCTGCGATGGAATGTTCGATTTTTATATCCTCTTAAATAGCAATAATAATGATAATTCGCTAGTAGATACAGTTGTATAAAAAAAAAAAAATATTACATAATATTACGATTGAATATTATTAATCTTATTATAAAATACAGTTACATTTTTCATGCCATTTTATAGAGAATTTAACTTTTAGAAGATGTTTAAATATACATACTTGTTATATTACAAATCTTTTAATACGGGCACATATGTATATGTATATGCATGTATAAATTTTGACAAATTTGCAAACGAATATAAAAGCATGTAATATGTAATTTACATTACATAGATCAGGATTTCTCAAAATTTGACTCGCAACTCCATTTAGGGGTCACAGGAATTTAAGCAAAAGTAACCAATTTTTGGACGTACACAACGATAGAAAATTAATTTAAAAATAGTACGTCAGTAAATTTACGATATTGAAAGAGGAGATACTATAGAATCTACACTCAAAGTCGCAAAAATATTTGCTCGTGTAAATGGGAATCGTCAAGTGGAAAAGTTTGAGAAGCCCTGATATAGATTCTCATTCTAAAAGCGTTTGAAAGGAGTACATAAAAAAGCATGAAAAATAAAAGATCTTTTCTTTTCTTAATCTTCTTTTGTAAAAATTAAAATGTTAGTATTATAATATCATAGAGTATTATTTATGTATATATATTAAATGATATTATTATCGATATATTAATGCTCTATATCATTTATCTATACTTACTAACTATAATATCAATAAAAACATAGATCTCAATTCGATTTTTAATTGTTCAATATTATTCGTGTGCGTTCTAAAAAGATCTCAATGTCATATGTTGTACAAAAGATAAAGCAAAAACAATAAAATAAAAATACTGTGTGTTTACGCTACGCAAAAGTTTGTAAGAAAAAAACAATTATATTTTTGACATAGATTCTCTGTTACGTACGCGAAAGATCAAATTTTTCACCTGCCGGTTTCTTTTATTAGCGATTTCATTTTTCGTCCTATCAAATAATTAAAAATATTACGAAAGTATATTACTTTCCTGGTACGTAGAATTACAACAAGGAAGAAAAATAAAAACGAGATAAACGTTTGGCAGTTAAGTACCACGCAATTCTAGCTTCGTACGAGATAAGAATATTTTTTTTTTATCGACATACAAAACGTTTCTCTTTTTTTCTTTTCTTTTTTTCTCTTCTTTTTTCCTTTTTTTTTTTTTTTTATCAACAATTCAAATAGTTTAACTCTGCGAATGCAACGCCTTCCTTGCATGCACGTATCACGCGCAATGTATAGTTTGTGAATGAAGTTTTGAATATAGTTTTCTACACTCATTTCTTATATTTTTTCTATTAAATGCTATGAGCATTTTGTTTGTTTGTTTTTTTTGTTGATATCTTACATGCAAATATTATTAGCTTTTTGTCTCTTCTATAATTTATTAATAATTATACTTACAAAGATTGACGAGGAATGTTTGTTACATTATGCGCGCGTTCAAAGGGAATTCAAACTTATTGACTCCTTCTTCCTTTTCTTTTTCAAAAAATTTGTACAAATAGATTTATCTTCATTATTTTTTCCCTTCTTTCTTTTTGTTTGTTTTCTGTTTATTTTTCTTATACGCTCTTTCCCTCCATTTGTCTCGAAGTTATTATTTTTGATCGTGTGTAATAATACTTGAATAATTATATATACTAACATATTTCGCTTTGAATTCTACTTTTTCTTATAACAATATACGCGTATTAACAACGTAAGGCTGATGAAAGCTTAGTTTCAATAATATTCAGTATTTGAAATAGCGCGATCGCGATGCGAGATATTAATCATTCTCTTACGATTATTCGAACACCGAATGCTAGAAAAATTGTACGGAGAGACGATTATATTATAAAAAAGAAGTATTATCGCGTGCGAAGACTGGAAAGGCCTTTATGATGCATTTTTGTCTCGCAATATCTTTGTTTATTTTTTTTTTCTTCGTCATATCTATTAGTTCAACATTATACGTTTTGAATGAAAATTGTTTAAATACGATATCTGTAATATATATTTTTAAGATCGATAGGATTAGTAACTACGATAATCTATATCGTATCTAAGAAATAGATACATTTAAAGCGAAAGATGATATATATATATATACTCTACTTTTTGTTTTACATGCACTTGTTGTATCAATTCAGGCACGAATGAATCGTCGCAGCGTCGCTCGAGCACAACGAACCCAGCCTTTGTGTATTGACAAAGGTATTGGCAATGATTCGATGTTCAAAGTAGGCGGATGGTTCTGTCATGTGCAATGATCACCGTATGCTGTCCAACGTGCATCATCGCTCTCATGTGTTAAATAACGGTATCCTACTTTATTTTCCAATTCTCTTAAATCACACCATGTTTGATAATCCTATTAGACACCAAGAATATTATTAATGTACTAATTACTTAGGAAAATAAATCGACAATATCTATTATTTCATTTTTCTTACCTGCAACCAAACATGTTGTAAACTTTTATCTACCGTATATCTCTTTCTTTGCTTTACTTGTAATAAATTGTTTATTAAATCGATAGCTGTGAAAATAGTAGACATCGAATTAAAATAAAAATAATATATCACAAAAAATAAAATATCTACCTACGTAAAAATTATATATATATATAAGTAGAATTATTTTCACATAAATAGAAAATCGTTATTAATTATTTTACCGTCGGATGAAATTTCTTTCCAAGGTGTAGGCGGATACATAAATGCAGCATTTTGAATTTGTTCGTTGATATCTTCTTCCTCGTTGAATGGAAATGTACCGCTTAAAGATACGTAAATAATAACTCCTACGCTCCACATATCCAAAGAACGATTGTAGCCCTTATTTCTCAATACTTCGGGTGCTAAATACGCCGGTGTTCCGACAACGCTTCTCCGAAAACTTTTTTCTCCGATAATTCGTGCGAAACCAAAATCACAAAGTTTCACTTGAGTAAATTCATTGTCACTACTGAGTAAAACATTTTCAGGTTTTAAATCGCAATGGACTATATTTTTACTGTGTAAATGCTTTAGGGCAACCAAAATTTGAGTTATAAGAAATTTCGTTATTCTTTCACTGAGGCGTCCCTTCTCCGAATTTAATATCATCTCTAACATATCACCTTTCAATTTCTCCATAACAACAAATATTCTTTCTGGTGTTTCGAACATACGTTCCAAATTGACGACCCCGCTGTGAGATAGATTTTGTAAAATAGCCACTTCATTCTTAAGTTGTGCTTCTTGTTTGGTAGGAAAACGTAATTTATCTATTACTTTGATGGCAACTGCTCTACCACTTTTACGATGTACACCACCATAAACTATACCAAATTGTCCTGATCCTAAAACTTCGTCGGGAAATATTTGATATAATTGTGACATGTCAGTTATATTTTCTTCAGGTTCTGTAGATTCCTCTTGATCTGCTACTATATAAACGAAGTTTATTTTATAAATATACTTTCTATATTTATTTTTAATATATAAATAAGATCAAAATAATCTGTACGTACTAGTGGAAGCTGTAGTTACTGGCATAAGTGCTTGTCTAATATTAGTTTCCCATGATCTAGCTACGTGTACACCTATACCACTTTCCGGTGCTGGAACTTGACCATTGTTTTCACCATATGTAGGATCTTCTCCGACGAAATAATCAACAGTTGATGTTTTTAACTCAAAACAATGCATTATACCTAAAATCAATATTTTTCTTTCATAAATAATTAAAATCATGTGTTTGATTATATTAGAAACATTAATTTATATTTAACACTCACGCGAACGATGTATCTTAGCTGTTTCAATCGACAAAATTTCAGCGAGTGGTATTTCTTTGTAATACTTAGAACTACTATCACTTTGGAAAAGTGTTATAGCCTTTGTATCTAGTCGCCAATAATGTTTTTTCCTCTGTAACATTCAGTATCGTTAATTTAAGTCCCAACAAAATTTTATCATCGTCAACTCACCACTGAATCACGATTCGTAAAGTGTACCATCCAACCTTCTTTCAAAACTTTCGAACCACGTCGTTTTGTATGTTTAACACTCTGAACTATACGCATTAATGGAATGTTGTTACTTGGAGTAGAACTGCAACTGATGATATATATAAACAAACATTATTTTACAACTTTGGAAATTAGTAATTTTAAAAAATAAAAGGAACATACCTAGATGGTCTGGATTTTTGGAATTCATCGTAATTAACATCTTCATTCGTTTGTATGTGATCCTATAAAAAATACAATAAAAGTATTATCTATTATTTTAAGTTTATATACATTATTATTTAATAAACTAATATTTACTGTATACTCATCAGGAGCTTTATTTTCATCCGTTATGTATGTGGACAATTTAACTGGTAAAAGTAATTCTGTATCGCTGTCTCCATCACCTTCTTCATTTCTGCCATCGCATTTACCTTCTGGTTCGCTACCAACACCACTGTCAGGATATTCATTACCTAAAACAATATATCATAGATTGTTAAAATATATTTTCAAAAGTAATAATAATTGATATAGATATTTTGTGTACCAGTACTGTCGCGTGGATTCTCTCCAATACAATCTTTTGGAATTTTTTCAATACATTTTTTATGAGCATTGCACTGACAATCTTTACATTGTAGGCCTTGCTTGAATAAGCCTCTTAATAATTTTTTACAATGCCCACAGACCGTTGGACGTGTGTAAGTGTGCAATACGAATGTATGTGGAATTTTAATACGAGTTGCAACCTCTTTTTCAACCCAAATTGTTTTTCCACTCAATGACGGTGAACGAGATTGTTTAGGAGTGACTATGCTTGGAACTGCCTATAAAAAAATAAATCAAAGCTATGTATAAAAGTTAAATACAAAGTATGAATACGGAGGAATTAAGTAAACTAATTATTACAATGTCATGATATCCTTACCAAAGTATTATTACTTTGATTTACATTGGGTATGTTATTTGCACTATGATTGTCATCACTAATGCTAGTCAAGCTACTTGTAGAACCTTGACTTGGTGATCTTGGCACATTTAACATTGCAGAACTACGCCGCCTTTGACTGCTATCTTGTGAACAGTTATTAGGTACTTTAGTAACACAGCGTTTATGATAATTCATACCACAACCTGTTAAATAAGAGAATATATTATTCAATGTCCTGTATATAATAAATTAAAAAATATTACATATTTACCTTCACACTTAAGACCCTGTCGCACAAGACCGAACAGCATCTCTCCACAAAAATCACAAAATGTTGGAACCTTATAAGAATGAACTGTTAAAGCATGAGGACGAATGGGAACATCTTCGCTTGGCACTTGAGCTAAAATTTCATACATATTAGAAAATGTTTCAATATTTTCAACATTAAATTTAAAGAGAGAGCAATCTCTGCAAAAGAAATTATTTTAATATAAACATAATAATAACAATATTTCTAACTTACCAGTAAGAACAATTTCAACTAGTGTTTCGTCCACTACATCCATCGCATTGGTTATTAATTGTAAAATATTAGTAGAACTATAATCATGCTTGAACAGAAGTAATCTTTCATACAGATGACTTAACCCGTGATCTGGACACTTGGCATTTATAAAGTTACAAGCAAAATCTTTTAAAGCTTTTAGTGTTAACGTGCTAGCTTCTACGGTGACTGTGTCACGAGTTAAACCAAATTGAAATAGAAATGTAACTTCTGGTCCCTCCATGTTTTTACTGGTTTTTATCTGCAAACCCAAACAATTATTTTAAATACGTAGAAAAGAATTTATTGAAAGTATATCATTAAAAGAACATTGACATGCTTCTATGCTGGAAACTTAAAATTTCAAAAATATAAAGCAACTTTATAATCATACAACGAATGTCTATGAAAACAAATACAAAAATGCATACAACAGTTCTGCTTAAAAAGTATATGCTAAGAAAATACTTTGAAAAAAAAAAAAAAACCATGCTCAAACGATACAACACAGATATAAAAGAAAATTGAAAAACTATGAATTATAAGAAACACACTCTATACATGGATGTAATGCTGATTAGAATATTCAGGATCAATCCTATATCTGTCATTAACTGAAACATCTGTCAAAAAGTTGGAAGATCTCTTGGTATTGCTGTGGGAGTATCTGATGCATTTTTGAAGAAAAACAATTGTTCTATAACAGGATATAAAAAAGAACAAATGGAAGAGAGAACAATGTTTTTAATAATATTGTATGTTTTTATGCGCGTGTTTGTTAACATTCTTTCTTTCTTTCTTATTTCTTAAAGAGTACGAGTAATTAAAAAAAAAAAAAAGAAAAGAAAGTAATTGTATTAAATAAAAAACCACAGAGAACGTTTACGTACTTAAATTCGTATTAAATTCGAGTATTCCTCAATTATCGTCAAGTTAAATTGAAAATTGCGGGATTTTCGAGTCGATTGTTTCCACAAGTGTCATCGAGGAGCGTCAACTCCATGCCTGACACACATTCGTCAATGACATTTTACAGTTATCTCTGACCGACCCACCTTGACATAAACTTTTAGCATTCCCAGTTATTATTATTGGTTAAAATTTCGTATGATTTATAAAATAGATAATATTATTTTCAATCAATATATTAAAATATTTTATTATTACGATTAATCATTAGGTTGTGTACTACCTTTAGTTTAAGTTTAACTTTTAAAACAAATCAATGGATTTACGTTAGCGACATGTATATGTCACTAACACACAGATTTAAGTTAACATGCTAATCCCAACTTTGTTGGATATCGGTACGCTTGGGGATTTTAGAATCCCCTTTATATTAAACACATACCTGTGAATAGTGAGAAAGAAAGATAAATAGATAGAGAAAGAGATAGAGAGTATGGTTGTACGCATGAATCGTATGCATGTGTATAAGGGAACCAATAAAAAATTCTTGCCAAAGCAACGTCACCAAAAAGCGTATGATTTAAAAAATTCTTATCTTTCTAGATAGATTGGACAAGTATTTGGTTATCCATTCGGTAAGAAAATAATAAATGTGTTGTAATTAATCGTAATATGTTACACTATATAATACCAGATTTAACACTTTACCGTATAAAAAAAAAAAATTAATGCAAACAATGTAACAGACTTTGGTAATGGTAACGTAATTATACTTTCATTGATAAATATATATATATATATATATATATA
>NW_014569790.1:74611-93613 GCF_001313835.1 Polistes canadensis
TATATATATATATATGCTGTATTTTTTGTATTCTAGTGTTTGTAAATAGTATTATCATTAATATTTTTTATCTTATATCATAGAAATTATTCATCTGATTTTATTTATCTTATCGATGTAAGGGCGCCATTTTTAAAATGATATTTTAAAATTTGTAATAACGATTACGAAAGATTACAATCCATTTATTTGATTATTTTATTATTAATCATTTATTGTTACACCTAGACAAGAGTAAATATTATATTAATAGTGTCATATCTAGTTTCATTAAATGAGATATACATCTGTTGATTTCTAGAGGAAGAATCGGATTGGTCGGGGATTATCTTTAAGATGATATCGCGTCCAATCTTAAGACTTTTTGAAACGAGCATGGAATTCCAATGGGAACATAAACCTCATAGTGTTTCTATACGAACCATAATCATGTATAAAAAAAACATATATGTTGGTACAATAATCCACACATTCCTTAAATCGTTTCTTAAAATTATCTTTGTTAAAAAAAAAAAAAAAAACAATTTAAACTAAAAACTGAACAAATTTATAAACAAAACAAATAAATAAAATAAACGCATTCGTATTATTCATTAAGCTTACTTTTGTTATTAACTATCGAGAAATAAATGACACATGCGAATAAAAATAAAAAATTAAAATTAATCAAATAAAAATCGGTGTGAGGGAAAAATAAAACAAAAGATCGACAATAGATAAAACAGTTTTTTTAAAATACTGTTTTGCTCGGTTGATAATTTTGAAGGTAGAGTCGGTAATTCGTATGCCAGGTGATCGCAGATGAGTTACCTGAAGGAATGAAAGTAGAAGGGGGAAAAGGGTATACCCTGGCATACAGGTGTGCATAAGAAAAAGAGAGAGAGAGAGAGAGAGAGAAAGGGAGAAGGAGAGAAAGAAAGAGAGGCGGGAATAAACGAAAGAATGAGAGAGAGGAAGAATTTATTAAATTAACTGACCGAAGAAAGATAGCAATAGTAAAGGGGAGTTTATGGTAAAAGGTAGGGAGCAGGATCCTCTCTAAACTGATGGAAAGCAATGGGTTGGTTAGGTGAGTGTTCGTTCGTTTTAAAGCAGTCTATCGGTGGACGCCATACTCGACGCACGTCCAACTTCGGCTCCGTGGCCGAAGGCCACCATCACCACCACCATCACCATCATCGATTCTATTTTTCTTATATCTTTCTTTTATTTTTTTCTTTCCCTCCCCCCCCCCAGCCGCCCTTTTTGTCCCCCTTTTACTCACTCCTTTTCTACCTTTATCATTTCTTTCATAAATCGCGAATAAATTATTTAATTTTTTAGTTCGAGATTATTTAAATTATTCTCTTCGAACAAGGACGAGGAATTCGAACCGTGTGTTGTAGGAATAAAAAGAAAAAAGAAAAGAAAAAACACGGAGGGGGGGGGGACAGGATGGTGTATTAAATATCGATCGATATAATATTTTTATTTGAAAAATATATTTTCTAGGATAAAATAAAATATCAAGGAGAAGGAAGAAATATGACATCGGAGCGGTTTCACAAGTGAGTTTTCCTTTTGCAAGGAACTGGCTTTATATACCTTCCTTACTTCTACTACACAAGGGGGTTTTACTTCTTCTTCTTCTTCTTCTTCTTCTTCCTCTTCTTCTTCTTGTTGTTGTTATTATTATTATTATTTTCTCCGATGCGTTCGCTTAGCCTCGACGATGACGACGACGATGACGATGACAAAGATGTGCTCGACTGAAAATCATCCGGGTAGATCATTCCGTTGTATATTGTTTTGTTTTATTTTATTTATCTCCGTGTGGTTTTTCTAATAATTTAATACAAACGAAAAAGATGATTGAGAGAGAGAAATGTTGAATGAGAGAGATTGTTGTAATAATACAAAAGAAAAAATGTTAAGGGAAGTTTTATGGATTCGAATCGATGTCCGATCTTTTGTAACAACAATATAATGGGTGTTATGCTTGAATGAAACTATTATCGCGTTTCTACCACAAATTATTATCATTTTTGTGTTCTATCTTTTCTTTCTCTTTGCTTCTTTCTCTTTTCTTTTACCGTCCATTTCGAGTTAACGAGGTGTAGTTTATTTTTCCCGCCAATTTTACTCCCATTTATTCGTAATATTCTTTTTTTCTTTTCTTTTCTTTTTTTCTTTTTTTCTTCACAAGTTTAAAGAAACGCTCGAACGAAAGTTTTTTCCAAGAATTTTATCTCGTTAATATATATATTATTATTAGTTTTTTTTTTTTTTGTGTCTAATTGGTATCTAATTTTTGCGTCTAATAAATCAAATAAATGAATAATATGAAATAAAATTTCTAATAACCCAATTACGACGAATCAGTGAGATTGAATTCACGAAGAAATAATTGTGGGAAATGGTATATTGAAGGAAATATAATAAGAATGAAAAAAAAATATATATATATTCTTATACCTAGTTACCTAGAAGCATGTGAGATGGTACTAATAAAACAGAAAGAGAAAGAGAGAGAGAGAGAGAGATATTGCTTTATTGCAAGTGCGTGTGCATCGAGCACGCGCACGCGGAATTTATGCACGAGGGAGATAGGTTGCTTTTGTTTCATTCAAAGCGTAAATTTATCGTCCGTCTAACAACACAACACCTTCGAGAGAGTAATACGTGTTTGCTTGTTCGATGGCACGTGTGAGATATCAAAATATAAAACAAGAACAAAAATTATATTACATGCAAAACATATATTTTTTAAATAATATTCAAATATATACGTTTTTCATAAAGAAAATTTTGAAACGATATATCCGCCATATTGGATTTTTCATATATAATACTTTGCAAAAAAGAAAAATAAATCTAAATAAATATGAGACAAAATATAATATATATATTATTACACAATAATTATAATAACACATGCAAATATATATAATAAATATTTAAATATGTAATTTAAGAGACAATTTTTTTTGAAATAACCAGTCCGCCATATTGGATTCAATAATTTGTTAAATAACCAATGATTCACATCGTTCTATCGTATTTCTTAGATATATTAAATCGACCAGGACCAAAAATAAGATATTACGATTATTTTATTTTATTTTATTATATATATTTCGATTATATTTTATGACTTTTTTTGCCCGATATCACGAAGATGATAAGTATTGCAATCCATCGCAAATAGTTAGTTATTTGCTGTTAAACGAGCCGTGTCGTTGACGTTAGATATCATCGTCCAGAGTCTTAATGGAATAATATATTTTGTAGTTCTTTTGTTAGCAGTGTTCTGAAACCGCTCTGGCTGGTTTCTTATTAGTCGACTTACGATTCGATATCGGAAACTCTAGAGCAGCACGGTTGTGTGTATGCCGCCCTAGCAAATTCTTTCGAGTTCTACCAGGTTCTCGCGTTCTTAGGGCCATTCGTTGGCCAATGGCTGCGCAATGCGCTAGAAATTCATAGCCTACCACCACCACCACCACACACACACATACACATACACGCATATATATTTAATAAATACCTCGTAGTCAGACCAAATAAATTTCTGGTTTCTCCATTATAAATTAAAAAGCAAAACACAAAAATTGTCTATAGTATATTATGCATATACTTAGGTTATTACCATTTAAAAAAATCTAATAAACCTTACAGTAAATTCCAGTTTTATCTTATTTAACGAATCTAATATAAATTCGATGATCTGATAACATTTCTTCCGATTCTTATTATCCACTTGTTAGTTAATTATTTTTGTTTGTTTGTTTTTCTTTACGGTTCGATCTAGATCGTCACGAATAGAAGAAGGTAGGTAGGTAGGTAGGTAGGTAGGTAGGTTGGTAGGTAGATATGAAAATGTCAGGATAAATTCTCAGTAAATGATATCTACGAGTAGGAAGAGGAGGAGGTGGTATGGTATCTGGAAATAAACCTCGTAGCGTGAAACTCGTTAAAACTTTTCGAATATAATCTCGTACGAGTTCGTGTCACTTCCTTTGTCCCTTTTCATGAGTATACTATTTTGTCCTAGTTTCGTATTCCCAATGCGATTAAAATCTAATTGCTTTGTATGATATATTTCTTGTATGTTTGTTTAAATCAACGACGAGCAATTATTATTATTATTCTTTCTTTTATTATATGATTTTTGTGTGTGTAATATGAAATATCAAATGATAAAAATATATAAATTCTTTTTTATTTAAAAAAAAACAAAACAAAAAAATAAAAGCCTTGTCGTGTTCCTATAGCTGAGAAATATTTTTTATATATAATAAGAGATTGATTAATTACCAAAAAAAAAATTAAATTTTGTTTAACGTCCTAGTTTCGTATTCCCAATGCAATTAAAATCTAATTGCTTTGTATGATATATTTCTTGTATGTGTGTTTAAATCAACGACGAGCAATTATTATTATTATTCTTTCTTTTATTATATGATTTTTGTGTGTGTAATATGAAATATCAAATGATAAAAATATATAAATTCTTTTTTATTTAAAAAAAAACAAAACAAAAAAATAAAAGCCTTGTCGTATCCCTATAGCTGAGAAATATTTTTTATATACAATAGGAGATTGATTAATTACCAAAAAAAAAATTTTAATTTTGTTTAACGAGACATTGTTATTATATATATATATATATGTAAGAGAACGGAGAAAGCTTCAATAGAAAAGTGAGGAGAACGAGGGAGCAGAAAATCGTTGGAGCGTGTTCGACAAGGTGTTTAGAGTAAAGAGCCGAACGAATTAATCCATAATTAAAAGAGAGATTATCAGGGACCTGGCGCGAGAGATTAAACGTAATTGGGTGTTGAGTAGACGAGAACGTGTAAAGAGTTTAGCGAAAGGTACTCTCGAGACACCTTCTCGATGACAGCCACTGAGCCTGTTATTTCTTCAAGTCAAATAATCGAAGAATTAGAATGCACGAAAGAAATTTTTTTATTGCACGCTCGTTAACTTCAATTGTCGCGCATTATGAACGCTAGGATTTTTTTCCCTTTTTTTCTTTTTTTTTTTTGGTTTCTCCCATTTTATTTTATGCACCTAAAGTATTCTCGTAATTTCGAGAATAAACGTTGAGATCATAATTTATGATTTACATTGATTTAATCGAAATTGTATAAATGATTTTTATTATTCGTGTTTATTTCTTTTGATAATAATTTACGATTAATACTAGATTTTTAATGATTTACAAATATTGTTTGAATGAAGGAATTAATATTTGCGTAACTAAAAAACCAACGTATGTTTTTAATAAATAATATTTAAGTTTTATATACATGTAGCAAAAACAAAATTTTAAATGAGTCAAATTGACTCAATTCGTAAATCTAGTGTTAAGTAATGGATAATAAGATGGTGGAATATATGTGATAAACGAAATGGCGGATTAGACGTTAACCTAATCGATTAATTTTGATTCGTTTTGGTATGACTAATTATTATTGATGTTTTTCCATTGAAAGGGCTGCACGAGATGGTGCATTGGAAATTTTGAAGGAAGCAACGAAGAAGGACTGCAACACGCGAGACGAAGGTGGAATGACCCCAACGTTATGGGCAGCCTTCGAAGGTCACATAGATGCCCTGAGACTGCTCGTCGCCAGAGGGTATGCTCGTACTCACTGCTTCGAACCTTGTAGAAAGAAAATCTTCCTTTACAAACGAGACGAATTATTATTATTCTTCTTCTTCTTTTATATTTGCACGCTCGTTATAATATTATATTACTTCTTTCTTTTCTTTTTTTTCTTTTCTCTCAAAATAGTTGAACAATATTTTCTTCTCCTTCTTTATGAAGTTATACTTCTTTTGGAAAGTGAAATTAGATGCGACCGAAAAATCGACACCACGAAGTTGTCGATATTTAAAATACGCGGGAAAATTGAAATTATTTTTGAGGTTATATTCATTTTGGTATACGTTAAAGAAGAATAACTTCTTACTTTTTTGTTCTATTTTATTTATTCTAGAGAAAGTATTATATTGAAACAATTTCGAGGAAAGATTCTTTTACGCGACACAATTGTTTTTTTTTCTTTTTTTTATTTCAAATGTTTTCCTGATTCGTCGTTTATAATCTCTATACCTCATAATTCTACTTATAATAAAAAAGAAAAATTCTACTCTGTGTGTATGTGTGTGTGTGAGAATGATAGTCGACGCTTATGTTGTTCCGCATAGTTTAAAGTACTGAAAGAGGAGGAGTGGATTGAAAATAAGTTGAAAAGTCAGCATGTTAAGGCGCGCACACGACGCAACAACCGCCGGCTAACTTTCACTAACGCATTAACTCTACTACTTCATAGAGTTAAATACAATATTAACGGTTACGTATATTAGAATGTGCGATAACGTTTACTTTTCATATCATATAACTATGCGTATAAAAACTATCCCATAAATCAGTTTAAAACTATCTATACATTTTTTTTCTTACCTCTAAACTTCACGCCCCGAATGATATTATTTTTATATACGATTATACTAAACACGACTTTTTCATCGATTAAAAACATATTTATTCTTAATTACGCGATATCTTTCATGAACGTTTTAACGCTAAATTTATTCCTATATTTCATTAATCATCTCATTATATATTCCATTTAATTCATTTTTATATCCGATAATGGGATACCAAATAAGTTTTCTAAGTTGCAATATCATGGATTTGTTTTAATTCGATTTCGTACGGTTGAAGTGTGATACTCGAAAATAGGGGGAAAAATGGCTTCTGTTTCTTTACGGTTTTCTTTCTCGAACATCAACTCGAATATCAATGTCTCAAATGTGGGAGAAGATAAAAACGTTAATTCTTAGTTTTAGTTATCTGTAATTTATGTTTGAAATTATGGCAAGTAAATAATATTTGATTTTAGCTTCATCATAAATTATACATTTTTGTATGTGTCGTCTTTATTACTGTGGTAAAAAAGAGAAAAAAAAAAAAACAAAAATGATTGGTTCGTTAAACAGTAATGACATTGAATCTTAGCGTTTTCGCAAGAGTTATGGTAGGGAGAGGTGCCATTCCCTTCTAACGGAATCAAGTAAATGAAAGGATGGATGATGTGTTAGCATTATAGAGGAAGAAGATACTTTTGAAATTCGAGAAGGTGCGTGAGTTTTCTTTTTTTTTTATTCTCTCGACGTTTGACCTTGAACGATCGCTAACGCGAATTCGGTTCGAGGTCGTTTTAATTCAAAACGAATATGGCGGAATCGGGTAGGAAATAACTAACGCGCCAATTTCAAATATTTTTCCCGCTCTTTTTGTTCTATTCAAAGGAACGTACGAATAAACGAACAAATTCTGTGACAGATGTTAAAGTATGAACGGAAATACCATTGTATATAATTTTCTATATCTCCATTGAAAAAGAGAGAGAGAGAGAGAGATATCTGGCACCGGAAATTGCGGCTGGCCGGACGGACGGTAACGAAAAACAATCGAGCGTGGACGAAACAAAACACGAGTGGAACGGAACGGAACGGAACGGAATGGAACGAGCCGGTAGCGCGCGATCCGTGAAACTTTGTGTCCTCCAAACATGGAGAATAATTAAAATTTATGTTTAAATAGCTAGGGAGTTAACATATTAGATTTCTTTCTTGATAATTCAACGAGTATACTTAATATTTTTGAAACATTCCAAAAATAATTCGTACAAATAATTCTGGTTAAAAACGTATATTGTGTCTAGGTAATTATGAAACTGGTGGACTGAGATTGTTAGTCATAAAATTGACAAAATTATAATCGTATAATTTATTGAATATTATAAAATAAATTTTATTTATTTGCGTGTTGACTCAACTGTCCATTGTCATAATTATTTTACTGCTAAAAATTCGATCGAATTCTTTTTAAAATGAATGCACTTTTTTTTTATAATTTATTCGAAGACACATTAAGTACGCGGAACGAGTGAAAAATGTGTTACAAAATAAATCGCGTAATTTTGAAAATAAAAAGAAAGAAAANAGGGGGTGGGGGGGGGGTTAGGCTTAAGAATTACCGCGAGAGAGAGAGAGAGAAAGAGATAACTCGCGATTCGAAAGCAGGAACTTTAAAGGTGTGTACCTTAGAGATCTGACTCGATTCGCACGCGTGCCTCACAAAACCGGTATTCCGAAGTCTGACCACCGGCCGACCGAACTGTCTCGGATCTCCTGCACGCGTAATTATCGCGAAATCGAACCGATCGGATAGCAATCGTGATCTCTTCGTGAAATATCATAACTTATTATAATATATTTTTTTTCTTACTTTTTTTATTTTTTAATATTCTTTCTTTCCTTTTTTCTTTTTTTTTTTGGCTTTAATTTAAAATTTGTTCTACTCATTTAAATGTGCAAACACACAACACACACACACACAGATACACAGAGAGATAGATGTTAATATTTAAATTCGTATGCAAACTATTTCGGTTCAACTTTGCGTGTCCAGCTCGCGTGACGGGAAATACGAGCACGCAAAAGGGAGACCGACTCCCCCTTTCCCCTTCACAACCCCTCATTGTTGAAGTTTAGCCTGAGCTTTTTTTTTTTTTTATTGGCAGGGGTGACCCGGACAAAAGCGATTATTTCGGTAATACAGCCCTTCATCTAGCAGCAGCAAGGGGTCACGAATATTGCGTCAAATTTCTCGTCAAATTTGGTTGCAACATTTGGTCATTGGACATAGACAGACATTCTGCTAGAGAATTAGCCGCGATCAATGGTAGAGAAAGGATATTGCAATTTTTAGATTTGGCACAATCCGATCAGGAATTGAATAATCGAAAAAAGAGTCGATTATTAAGGGAAAAGGCTGAAAAGGATGCCGAAAAAAGGTGATTGTTTATTTTATTTCTATTTCTATTCACACGTGTATATATATGTGTGTGGTTTTTTTGACTTAACCCTTCTTTGCATGATGATGGAAATTTTAATCATAATATTTAGTCAACAAAAAAAGATACTSAAAACCCTTGTACTGTATATTTGTTGTTGCTGGCAACTTTTTAAGCGACTATTGCGTACAACAAAACGCAGTTGTCAAAAAATAGCACTAGGATTCTTTTTAAATATTTTTTCCTTTAATCTAGAGCATTAATTACATCACCCTGATTTATTTAAAAAAAAAAAGAAAAAATCATGCAAAGAAGGGTTAACAATGTTTAACCATTTACATTTAACAAGGTTGAAGGAATACATGAAGAAACAAAAGATGGCCGAGGTAAAAGCAGAAAAGGTACAAAAGAAATTGTTGAAGGATCGATCGAAATCCGATCTGGATACTTTACACGAGACCAATATTCTAGCTCATAGACCTGCGTTAATGACTTTTAAAGGTCGAATCAAACCGTCACCAACATTTAGCGATATAGTTGGTACTACTACGAAGAAACATGGCAGTGCTGTTTGTAGAAAAGCTTTGGCCAAAAAGGCTGTAGATGATTTCAAAATAATCGAAGTAAGTTTGACGCGTTTTTGTTTAATGATATAATTTGTTTTTTATGGATATATATCTCGAAAACGATGATTTATTTATTTAGTTTCCTTTTTCTTTGTTTCTTTTGTTCATAGATCGAAGTAGACGGTAGGAAATCTGTACGTAGTTTGACTGGTCTTAGAAGGGATTCCGAAATAATGTACGTGGGAACTTACGAATCACAAGCTCAACAGATTGGAAGAAGAGGAAAGATAGCAGATGTTTGGGGTACTTTAAGCAAGGCTCAAAGTACACCGGATCTTTTAGGTGATCGTTCATGTGACGAGGAAGACGAGGATGAAGATGGGCAAGATGAGGAACGATCTAATAATAAGATTGTCAGAGATATTGGACTCCTTCGTGAACAAGGCAGTATCTTTGATCGACCTGGTTTTGGATCGGTGGCATTCAGAAGACCGGTAAGCTATGCTTTTTCCAATTGATATCTCTGGAATTATACTTCAATTTTATATTATTCACTATTATACACATTTAAATGAAATATTTATAAATTTATGAGAATATAATTGTTTACAAAGGTAAATTATAACGCGTTAAATCATTATCAATTATTATACGTTATAACATATTTCTTATGCAATAATCTCACGTTTATCATATTTTATTTGGATTATTTTCATGTTAAATATTATTCGCAAAAATTTATATATTTATATATATCATGAATGATTTAAAAATCCACGAAACACGTTCCGGAAGATACCGATCCCAAGGGCAAGCACAAATTCGAATTGTTTTTCTCTGCGAGTAAAATGATTACGGAAAACACGTTTGCGTTCCATTTTCGTGATTACTCTAGCGTCACGAGGAACGAACTTATTATACAGGGTTTGTAATAAACGATTTTCACGCTGTTAAATCTTAAATGGTTATATGCTTCGACGCCGTTCGCGACAATAATAAAACATCTTGTATATTGTTGTTTAGGTTTATCGTAATTAATGGGATGATTAATTTTTATTAAATTGAAAGTTAATTATTTTCTTTTTCTAATATCTCTTCGACATACAACTCAACACAACTGAACAATGAATTATTGGATTATAACGAATTAGACAAATTTTCAATCAAAATCAAATCAAACGCTTTCAAATGTTTCAATTATCTTTTTATTCTTTTATTTGTATCTTTTTTTTTTTTCTTTTCAGATAACAGCAACGCTCGACAATTTGCCGGTCACGCAAACAGACGTTCATTTGCAGAACGGTAATGGTTCGTGCGTGAATGGTTCGATAAATGGTTCTACGAATGGTCACAGGATTGTTGCAAATGGCCAAAACGAGGAGATTAGTATAGGAAGTGCGGGTAGCTTAGCACGTAGGCAAAGTATGTGGGACGATGAATTGCTTTCGGGTAAGTTCGTGTTTTACATTTTTTATAAATTTCTTCTTTACTTTTTTTATTTTTTTTTGCTTTCGATTGCATGCATTTTCTGTGAGGATGAAAAAATTTCGAAATAATGGACACGTGAATTGTATATCTGTTTTCAAAACTAAAGAAGATTAATTTGATTAACATCACGTTGTTTTTTTTTTTTAAATACAAAATACAATGATATAATTATATATAGTCGATACACACAAAAAATCGACTGTTTTTTTAATTATCTCAATAAGAATAAAATTGTTGATATTTAAAATATTCAAGTAAGTAATAATTTAATTAAATAATATTGTATACGGATAACAAATTATGTTTACATAATTGAAAACATTTATGACCATTTCTTTTTTCTTCGTTTCTTTTACGGAATAAAAATTGAAGTTCCATTTGTATTGAAACGAATTTTCTATCGCATCATTCTTTTTCAAAATATTGGTGTTAAATTTCTACCTAAAAAGTCTATCATTAGATTTCACCGTTAACAATACACTATTATAATCGTTGATACTTTACTACTTAAAGCTACTGTTTGTTCAGGTCAAAAGGTTCACCATTGACTCGTCAAAGACAACTTTTTAAAAGACTCTTTTAGATAATATGTTGATTTACAAAACATCAAAAATAGAAAATTTATTCCAAATGATAATCTGTTTTTCACGCAGTAACAAATAAAATTGAATACAATAAGCGAAACAAATTGTACAAATCGAATACTATCCTGCTGAAAAGAACAGCATGAATCCTTTGTAACTTTTGTGTTACCTGAACAACAAAAAAATACTTAAAAGAGGTTTATCTTGAAATTGAACGAAAAAGAAAAAAGAAAACAAACAAACAATTAACACCAAAAATCTGATGTTTTATATTCAAAAACACCTTTTATTGTTCGTTCCCATAAAAATGTAATTTGTTATCCCGTAATACTATTAAAAATTAAAATATTTCTAATTGTAATATTAAAATTGTATATTTGTTTCTATAACTTTTTCAATTTTTCTTTTTTTTAAACAGAAGATGACGAGACGGACGAGGAATGGACACCCCTGCAAAGATTTTTAGTTGCAAATAATTTATCATCAATACACACGATCTTAGAAGCCGAACAAATTGATTTGGAAGCATTGATGTTACTCACCGATGCGGACATAGCAGCCCTCAAACTTCCGCTTGGACCTAGGAGAAAGTTAACTAATGCTATAGCTAACCGGAAAAAGGCATTTGACGCATCAGAGAACGTCATCAAGGACAGTATACTATGAAGAATTATTACTTTTGTTTGTACATTTTAATTTTCTATGTCCTCGTCTCCTTATTCTTCTTCTTCTTCTTTTTCGTTGAAAAAGAAAATGAAAGCCTTGTCTAATTGTAAGTTTCATCGATTTACGAATTATATTATAAATTAAAATGTGCCTTAGATAGAGTGAAAAAGTAATTATTTTTTCACACAATTTTACTTTTATAATTTATCAATTAATTATACAGGGTGTCGTTTTCTTTGTTTTTTTTTTCTAAACTAAACAAGGGATACAAAAACAACGATACAAATTCGTACAAATCTGTGTCAATTAACATCCTTAATTATATTGGATTAATGATTCTCGTTAAATCATTGAAGTGTGAAGTTAAATGAATGGATGAAACCCCACACACATTCGAAGAAAGAAAAATCCTTTGTTGATTCTAAATTTGAGATAGGTGTGAGAAAAGGTGTGATTAAAATTTGTAAAAGGATGAATACAAAGTGTGCCCTATTTTATATTGTTTCATAATTAAATATATACTTATGTGTTTCACAATAATCTTTCAACAAAGCTCTAAATCAAATAGAACGTATGCTTTGTAACATTGTTTTTATGTCCCTCCTTCCCCTTTGTTCATTATTCAACATAATATGAAACACATCCTGTATATCATCGCCATACTTGATTATGTACATAGTGAGCATATTTTTTCTTTTTTTCTCTTTTTTTTTTTTCATTTAAATATCGCAATACATATATATATAAATATATAAGAAAAAATTATATTATTTCCTTTTATGCCACGTTAAGATTTAGAAATTAATTTCGATATAAGAAAAAAACACGTGTTAATGTTTAAAAGAATAAAAAAAAAAAAAGAAGAAAAAAAAATAAATCATGTAAATATATACATATATAAATAACAACGTATTTTATACGCGTACAATAAAAATAATTTGATTTTTTAGATTATATATCGTACAACGAATCAATGCATATTATTTAATCGGTGATGTTTAAATGCAAACACGTGCTCGTATGTTTCTTATTCATCTGACGTATGAATATGTATGTATGTATGTACGTGTGTGTACGTAAGAATAAAAATAATGCCGATTTACGTAATGATGACATTTTGCTCGCGTGTTTTATTTTTCTTTTCTTTTTTTTATTTGTAAATGATTATCATCTTACAAACGAGAGACGCAAAAAAATATACAAGCTCCTTAGTTTTAACGAACAAATTAACAGCACCATTATTTGTTGTTGCTTCGCGCGCGAACGCCATAACACGTTTCTTCTTCTTATTTCAAAAAATACAAAATGAGAGAAAAAGAAAGATTCTTTATGGGGTGGGGTACACTTCAATGGTGGTAAGGGGTGGCTGGGTTTTGGAGAAGAAAAATAACGACAGATAAAGAAAAAAAGAAATATTTTTCCGTTTCTTTGTGTTGTCGTAGATGCTTTAATATTACATCTAACAATAAGGGAAAGGTTTTCTTTTTCCCCCATTATGAGAAAATATTCGTCCTATCTCTGCTCGAATATACAACGTTAGTTATGATAATCATAAAAAAGATTTTTCGCGCACACGTATGCGTGTGTGTGTGTGTGTATTATTGGTAAATAAAAGGTTATTTCTTTTTTGTGTTTCTCGAAACTCAAAAAAACTTTTCAAAATTGCTAAATTGAATATATAATATTTAATTATTTTAATATTTTAATTATTATAATATATTATATATTACATCTCGTCCTAAAAAGTTGCTTCATTTATCTTACAATTATTCAATTTTATATATTAATAACAATAAATCATAAACATTTTTATATACATTGAAAGATAATTTTTTTTATTCGATTCGCGATTGGTAAAATAATAAAAAGGAAAAAAATATAAAAATTATTGATCGAATAAAATTTATAATGAAAAAAGAATAAAATTTGTTTAGCGACGATTTGATTTATTATATTATTATTATCATTATTATTATTATTATTATATTTATTATACCGGTTTCACCGGACGGATAAAAACGTATCGTCTTACGGTACTGGTTGTAGATTAGCGAGCAGAGATAAATTCTTCATGAGAAAGGGAAAGCTCTCTTCTTTCTGACTTTATATATATATATATAGTTAAACTCGTGAGAAAATTCTTTTTATTTATCAAGATGTTGTGTCTCTTCTTCAACTCGTGCACACGACCCCCACCCCGCCCTCCCTCCCTCCCCGCGACAATGTAATATTATTTATTATATCATTCCGACGTGTTTTATATATATATTTCGCATATTTGTAATAACTGATCAAGATCGTGTAAAACGATAATTCTTTACATTTTATACTCTTCCCTCTTATTTTATTTTATTTTTTTTTCATCTTCTTCTTCTTGTTTTATTTTTAAATTTAATTTCATTTGATTTAATTTTATTTCAAAACGTAATAACACAAAATATATTCTAACGATATTATTATAAATGAATATTTTGTTTGTTTTCGGAAAGGAAAAAAATATAGGAAAAATAACGATCAATTAAATTTTAACATACAAAATGGTATTGTCGATCATTTAGCCGATCGATTCGCTCTTATCATCAACTTTCTTATCATTTAAAATATATATATATAATTATGGCATCATTTCATTACAATTACTTTCTTCTCTATTCTCCTCTTTAATAATCGAATAATCTCGTTCAACTTTGTGTTTGATTTTTATTTGTATCTTTTTATTAAATACGAGATGGATTATATCATTATAATATCATTGAATTATGGTGAATCGGTAGGATGTGATATAAAAAGATTTTTCTCTCTAATTCGATTTTAATTTTTTCTTAGATTCTTTCTTTTTTTTTTTACTTCAAATTTCATTCGATAAGAACAGATTTTTTATCCCCTCTCTTCCATCGAGTTTCTTTTTCTAATATGTATATATATATATATATATATATACATATATATATATGTATAGTTATTAACATAAATTTCCGATGTATTGTTGTTTCATCGTGTGCAACCATTATTGGTTAGTAAAATAGTCACAGGCATAATGTCGTTGGTATTTTTATTTTAACTGTCGATCGCATGATAAATATTAATTATTAAAGCTATCGCATAATAGTAGTTAATATTAATAGTGATAATAATATTAGCAATATCCCTAAGGCTATCGTTTATCGTTATCATTATTAGTATACGCTATATTTACAACCGAATACGGAACGGCACCCCCCCCCCCATATTTACGATGCTTTCTTTCTTTCTTTCTTTATTTATTTTATTTTTCTCTCTTCGAGTTACGACAAATTAATGAAAAAACGTAAACGAAAGTACGTGTGAGAGAGAGAGAGAAAGAGATGATGTATATATATAGAGAGAGAGATAGATAGAGAGAGAGAGAGAGAGAGAGAGAGAGAGAGAGAGAGAAAGTTTTTTATGTGAATTTTTAAAAATCGTAAATAAATGTTAAAAAAAAAAAGAAAAATAATAGAGAATAAAAAAAATTTTCTTCTCTTTCACCGGATTTTTAACAGAGTCATTTAAAATTCACATAAAATAGTAATTCATATGTATTATTATGTGTAGTACGTGTTGTGTATGTAAGTTGTTGCAAGGTAGTACCTAAAAATAATTTACATTTACAATTAACTTACAAACGGTGTGATCTCGCGTGGACACTCCGTTATTATACGCGCACACACGCACACGTACACACAAATAGAGACATACATAACACACACACACACACACACACAGAAGTCTTTCATCGCAATATCGTTGCAAACATGTTTTACACACAACAGTCTCAATCATGTTTTCTTCTTAATCTTCTTTGTTTTAATCTTTTACCTATACATAATTGCACCAGAGTGTCTCTAAATTCGTCGAGGAGACAAGTTGTCTTACGCTTAAGAAAAATTTGCGAAGAACTCGTTCGTCGAATGTGGGAGACAATTTGGTTGCGCTTTCTTGCTCTCTTATTTATTTTCTTGTTCTATGTGGTTATTTAACAATATGCTCCGGAATATATTTCAAATGATAATTAATTAAAGAATTTGTTGTTCGTGTTATTTAAAAAAATAACTTATTCGTGATATTATAACTTGACGAAGACCTTGACGCGTGAATTTCCATCATCTATTTCTATCCTATTGTTTTACGTATCGACAAAAATAAATCAACTATTCCGTTTCGGTTATTTCTTTGTTGTGTTGTTTTGTTTTTCTTTTAAACTTGTTTTAGAATTAAAATGTTTATAACAGGAGTCTGAAACGATCGATATGACAGCAGAGCAATATAAAATGAAAAAAAAAGAACTCTTTTTTGTTTTTTTGTTTTGTTTTTTTTTTCTTTATAATGCGTTGTGTTTTTCATATTTGACATCTAACAACACTGTAGCGAACTTGAAATCATCAGGCTCTCAGTTTATTCTTATTTTAAACATTCTCCCTTCGATGGCAATTCATTTTCCTTCTTATTAGATTTCTAATTCTATTTTCAAATTCTATTTTATCATCATTCCATTCATCGATGAATGAAAAATACAATTACGAGCACCCGATACGCGTAGAAAATAAAAATTCTAACACAGATCTCGAAATTGTTCGAAATTTAATCAGAAAAATTTGTTGATCTTCCCCATGATTTTTTAAACAAATTATAGGAATTAACGAATTAACGAACGATTGTCTGTCTCTGTGTTTTCTTTTTTCTTTCTTTCTTTCTTTCTTTTTCTATTTTCTTTTTCCAACGTATCGTACATAACAATTTGAGAGAGTCTGCCGGTTGATATTAATAAACGTGACTATAATAAATGTACATAAATTTCAATAAGAAACAAATATTTTCTAATCAATGACCATAGTATATACGTATGTGTGTATACTACAAACAAATAATTTCTAAACTTGATTAGTTAATACGGAAGGTATACACTCAATGTTATATGCTTACAATTACTCTCTTTAAATGCTGCGACTTTTTGATAATTATTCTTGACGTTAACGTCGAATTCGCTGTGTTCTTTTATAAATCCTTTGCATTCGGAAAGTCCAACGCGTAGTTGGATATAATAATATATTCCACAATGAATTCTAAAATTCAAAAATGAGGATATATTTCTGGTAAATATGTTTTTTTTTTTTTTTCTTTAAAAAAATGAATAAAATACAACATGATATTCTTATTAAATAAATTAATATAAAAATAATAAATGTGTTCTTATATATATTTATATATATACTCTATATTTTCAATTATAAATTTCGCATAATAAATAAGATTTATAATAATTTGGTTGACGAGAAAACAAAAAAAAAAGAAAACTATAAAAGATAATCACCGAATGCAAAGGCACTGTGTTATCCGTTAATTTTTAGTTCTATCTTTTTTTTTTTTGCTATCGACCTTCCAACCTTTCCATTTCTTCTTACTTTTACTAATTTATTTTTTTAATTCTTTTCTTTTCTTTCCTTCTTTCTTTCTTTCAACTGACACCCTCCCTCTTATTACAACCCCCACTCATTTTATTACTCATATTAGTTTAATTCCTATCTATCGCCAACACAAAATTGTATATATAAATATAAATATAAGTGTAAGCCTGAACCCTACCGCTCTACAGATACAACATTAGAGAAAAAAGAAAATATGGTACCCATTATATTATTTTAATGTTTCCCTTTTTTTAAAAAGCTACAATAGAAAATATTCTTAACTAATTTTTTCTTGCTTTTTTTTTTTTTTTTATAATTATTATTGTGATATTTTTTTTTTTTTTTTTTTATAATTATTATTGTGATAAAAAATGTTTCGAAATATTTTAATTCATCTTTAAACGCATAATAATAATAACAATATCTTAATTGGCAGGTAAACGATTCCCCTTCGGGTTTACGAAATAATATTTAACAATCACATCGGTATCATTCATGCCCCCTTTTTCTTTTCTTTGCTTTTTTTTTTTTTTTTAATCGCGATTGACATTACGGCAGTAAAATTAACTACTAACTATCGATTTCGTCGCAACATGAAAAATGGATTTCCAACGAATACTTTTCCTTTTTTTCTTTTTTTAATTATTATTCACAATGTAATAATAGAAAAACAACGACAAAAAATTTCTCTCTTTTTCTCACGTATACACATAATATTTATGTGTAACATTAAATTGGAGCGGTGTTATTTATTGTTATTATTATTATTATTATTATTATTATTATTTTGCTTCAATTTCTTCAGTTTTTCTCTTCCTCTCTATATTTTCACAAAATGTTCGACGAGGAGTCGTAATATCCTTTTTTTTTTTTTTCCTTTTATAATCGTCTTCATAAAACTATATATATACATATACATATATATTATAGTATGTATTATATATACACATATATATATATATATAGTACTGGTATATAAACTTATCGTACATAAACGCAGTGTGATCTTTCCTCTTTATGGGCACTTTAAATAGTATCGCCATACGTTCGTTTGTGATTCTCGGTTATGAATTGAATTTTCTTTTTTGTTTTTTTTTTTTACGCGTGTGTATAATATACGTTATTCCAAAAGAAGAAAAAAAGAGAGACACAAAAAAGAAAAATGTAAAAAGGGGAAAAAAAGAAAAAGAAAAGGAACAAAAATTAACCAATAAATTTATCAAACAAAAACATAATAAATCATTTCAATATAACAAATTTGACGTAACAAGATCCGTCACACGGGAGGAGGACGCGTGACACAAAAAAAATAGACACGATACGACGCGCGAAAGTCACGAAAAGAAAATTTCTATATAATATTTATAGACATTTCTTCAATCGTTTGTTCCGACAAAAATAATAAAGAAGAAAATATATA
>NW_014569790.1:93838-103397 GCF_001313835.1 Polistes canadensis
AAAAAAAAAAAAAAAAAAAAAAAAAAAAAAAAAAAAAAAAAAAAAAACAAAAAGAGATGCAGCGACACGGTTTTATCTTCGCAGTTCAAAGAAGATTCTCGTGGAATAATAAAAAATTGGAAGATCACCGAGATACGAACGAACGAACGTACTCGCGCAACAATGTTATACCATTGCCATCGTAGTATCGAAAGTGATAACTCTCTTTAACCGGAGAGTTAACCACCACACGTAGGGGAGCAGAATCATTAGTAATTAATTGATCAATTGATTAATTAATGGGAACAAGGGAGTGAGGGTTACTTTACACGTAGCGCGCCGTTACATGAAACGCGAACGTTTGTGCGTAGGAGATCCCATATCCACGTCGTGCGAGGCAGGCCGTTTGTGATGCCGAGCAAACTCGTTGCTTATAAAAGCAGACAATTCTGCTTGCTTTCCGGAACGTCTAGAGACCGATGAGCCTAGAAAATGATTAATATCATATAGGAATGCAGTTTTTTTCAATATCCATCCACCTACAACAGAGTGTAGAAAATAAAAAAAGAAAGAAATAGAGTTACGATTTAATTTTAAATGAAATAATAAAGGATACAATAATCTCTTACCGGATAACGATATAGCTTCTCTAAATGTGTGTAATTCGGGATCCAAATCTATTCCAGGCGAAGAAGTCTGTGACACTACCATACTTTGCGTAGGACTTTGCGAAGGCGAAGAACCACATACCATCATCCTCGGTTTTGGCGAACTTCTGTAATTATTACATTATTTTTCATCTATTTGTAAAAGTTATATCATATAACTAACTAATTTACTTTGATACACAATAACGGATCGACAAAGATACGACGGGGTACGGATACGTACTATGATTAAACTTCACATCTAACTAAAAAAATAAATATTTCATTATAAAAAGAAAGAGAAAAAAAAAAAAAATATATATATATATATATACACATATATATATTTGTAAAAATCCTTAACCTGTGCGAGTGTGGTCTTGGTGGAGGTGGTTTACCAGCAAGATACGCTAACAGATCTTCTCTACGGATCATGCGCCTCTTTTTCCTAGCCCAGTTCATTATTTCTTTGCTACGTTTTTGCTTTCCGGTTTCTATTCCTAGTTCACTGCACCGTCGCATACTATCGACCGAATCTGTTCAAAGGAATCCAAATTAACATGCATGAATTATTGAAATACCGTAACACAACGTGGATGCTTTTCCCCCAACGAATGACGAAACCACATATTATAATTAAAAAGTACAAAGGTCCAAATTGATAAATAAATAATAATTACATCCCATTGACAAATAATATTAAAAAACATAAACATAACTTTGTGTATGTGTGTGTGTGTGTTTTTTTTTATAATAAGGTATATAACAAACAAATAATACTCGTTGGAGAACATGCATCATTGATATTTCCAATTTCTTGAACACAGCCACCACACCAGGGGCCTAATGTTAAATAAGTATATAAAACTTTGTATGTATGCATAACAGCTGACCTTCGACACTAATCAGCTGTATATGATCACGCGTAATATAACGCGAGTGAGTATACACCCATACGTAAAACATTATTCATATATTCGCAGAAATATAAAGGAATACAAAATAAAAAGGTAGTGTACGACAAAAACGGGGGGAGGGGGACAGAAGTTGGGTGGGGGGAGGGGTTTCCCCACAAAGAAAGAATCCATCGTTCGTGCTCGTGCGAGGGTAGATGTGAGAGGAGTGCTTTAAGCAAACAGGCAGCCAACAAATAAGCAAACAGACATTCCATGCAGGCACAGACGAATGACAGGTTAAACCAATCAGGATGGAAGAAAGAAGGAAGGAAGGAAGTAAGGAGAATGGAGAGGGGGGGAGGGGGGTAACAAATATCAGTAAAAAAAGTAAAATGAGGGAGAGAGATAAATAAAATAAAATAAAAGAAAAAGAGAAGGAGGAACGCAAGAGGGACCAGAGATTTAATTTCCTTCTCGCACGCACGCACGCACACATATACACTCTTCTCCCCTCCCTTCCTTCTCCTCCCCACCACTTCATCGTACCCAACGTGTTGACAACAAAGCGATCATCATCCAAGAAAGTCCACGCACCTTTGTACAATGACGTGACGGTACCCGCAGCTGTCTGGAAGGGTAGCCACAGTGATACATTCTGGGTACGATCTGTAAAATAAGAAAAACTGTTAAGGGAACTGGTGTTACAGGCAACGATCGGATGGATCGATACATGTGCGCGGAGAGAATCAAACAGGCGGGGGGAGGGAGAGGTAGAAATTGAGATTTTGTTAAAGATGCAAGAAAGAGAGAGATAGAAATATATATATATATATACGTGTGTATATATATAAATTTATATAAAATGAGAAAAAGAGAAAGATAAAGATATATATTTATACGTATTTACGTATCTCTACGTAAAACGTATGTATGTATATGTATGATATATATATATATAGAAAGATAGGCAGAAAGGAATGACGAGGAATAACGAGAAGGAACGTCTTATCAAAATGGATGTCAGCGTCAATCAAGTACGACGACGAGTCGATATATCTTTTGTCTTGTTCTCTTCTTATAATTCTTCCCCACCACCTTCTCCCCCATGCCATTTTCTTTCTTTCCTATCTTCTTTCTTTCTCTTTCTCTCCCTCTCCCTCTCTCTCTCTCTCTCTCACTATTTTTAATTAAGTTCTTTAAATTCGCATTTAGTTACTTTTTTTTCCGTTCTAATTTAAAAGGAAAATTAATTGTAAGAGAAATATAACGTCATATGTATGCAATCTACAGTGTACATATATATATATTGGTATGCAGAAAGCTCGCCTTTATAGAATTGGGCGATGGCCGACGCCGTAGTTTGAAAGCTAGCCCACATCTGCTGTGAATAAATCTCCTTAGCGTTTTGTAGTTGATTTTCATATTCCGGTTCAGCTTCCAAAGCTTCAACACACTGTTGTTCCCAATTACTATACCAAATATCCATTATAGGATCATCCTCGCTTCTGTCGTCGCTCATGATGCTTGTTGGTTACACTGTTCGTCGTCGTAGTGTCGTGTCGTATCGGTAGTAGTTGTGTATCTCGTTCGTTGATGATTATCGATGTTACCTTTAATCTTCTTCGTCCTTCAAAGTCCTCCTCATTAAGATTCTTACTTGTGTAGTGAGAGACACACTACTATTTTTCTTATTATATTATTATTATTATTATTATTCTTCTTTTATTCCACCACCACCACCCACCATCACCACCATAATTTCCTCCTCCTACTTCACCTCTTATTCTTTTTCTTTTTCTTCTACTTCTACTACTACTACCTCCTTTACTACTACTTCTTCTTCTTCTTGTTCGTGTGCTTCTTCTTCTTCTATCGCACCGTGTGCACACGCCTCGCCCACCCACGCGCACTCGCGACAACCCTAAACTTCGTCGTTCCTTCCTTAACGTCCTATAAAGACATATATATCTATCCCCCTCTTTCTCTCTTTCTGATTGTTTAACTGTCTAACTGACAAACGTTTCCTCTTTTTTCTATCTTTTTATCTTTTCTTCTTTCTTTCTTCTACACTTTTCTTCTCTATATATATGTATATATATAATATAATATATATATATATATATATATATATACTTTTATATCTCTACTTCCTTCTTTTCTTATACGTATTCCCCTCTCGTATTTCACGTAACTCGATGACAAAAAGAAACAGAACTCCTCGTATAACGCACGAGCTAACGAATTTTTGGAGTCGCTACAGTCATCGTGACGTAGAGAAAAATATTTAATAATAAATCTGACGAAGTTTATTCCTAAATGATTAAACTAATGACGACGATGACGACGATGACGATGACGACGATAATAACGACGACGACGACGACGACGACGACAACGAACAATACGATAAAGTTCTACCAGCGAAAAGCTTCTTCGCACTAAGCCTCGCTACCGAGAAATGAAATTAAAATCAACGATAAACCGAACCTCTCGCCCTTCTGGTCGCCATCACACTGATCCCTGGGAATTGTATAGCTGCTGCACTCTATGCGCATCCTATTGCATTGCAATGCGCAGCCGCCTTTCCATTTTGCACCAATCGACCGCTCCGATTAACGTGTCGCTGCTATCTTACGAACAAAATTCTAACTCGATGAAGAATTTTAGTTTATTCGTTATTTCAATATGGTCGCCATTGGTCAGCTGATCGGATTGCTTCCATACCATGAGTCTGCTACATTTTCAATTTTAAGGTTAGATCGCGCCATGTTTTTCTTTTACTATGCGCAGGGTCGACAATTTAGATTCTCTTGTTTATCGATTCGAACACGACGTTATTCTTTTATTTATTTCTTAAGCATTTTACTTTGCAAAATTGATATGGGGAATTTTTCTTATTGTTTAGTGTGTCCCGTCGTCGGGTCGTTGTTCTTTGATAATAATCGAATAACGCACACGTGACAATTGCGTCACGTGGAACGAAAAGGAATATTATATTATGAATCTTGTAATTATATATATTT
This sequence comes from Polistes canadensis, assembly GCF_001313835.1. NCBI lineage: Eukaryota > Metazoa > Arthropoda > Insecta > Hymenoptera > Vespidae > Polistes > Polistes canadensis. The sequence continues at coordinate 98,384 of NW_014569790.1, forward strand.
TAATTAATATCGTAATAATAATATAATATAAAAAAATATTATTTCTAATTTTTTCTATTAACAATTTATTCGATTAATCTTACGTGGTAAATTCGTATATGGTATAAAAGTGTGTAAAATATTCTAACATCCCACGATCAACGCGGTGAACACAAAATAAAGTGAAAATCTTTTTCGTTTATTCGATTTTGTAACATACACGTGTGTATGAAAACGTTCGTTCTTCGTAGAAGGATAAAGAAATGAAACAAAATCAAATAAAAATAAAAAGAAAAATCATATTTACAATTCAGCGATCTAATACGCCCCACACACAGATTTGTTTTATCCTAACGCTTCTTATGATACAATTTGTATTTTTACATACTTGTATAATTTTCTATATATATACACGCGCAATGGAACGCAAAACTTATTGAACAAAACAAAAAGAAAAAAAAATAAAATAATCACGGTTATTATTTCATGTGTCATAAAATATATTAAGTACATAACAAGGAATGTTTAAAAGTTTTCTTTGACTGTACAATCCTTTTGTATATTATTTCCTTTCTTTCTTTCTTTCTCTCTCTTGCATCTTGTATGAAGATCGTCTTTTGCAATTGTATCGAGACGTTGGTTGTTGTAAAATTAAATAAATTGTATAATAAGATTTTATTTTATCCTAACTAACAGAAAAGTTTTCGGATATTAGAAAAATGACCGATCTCATTTTCCATCTTTTTTTTTGTAAACGAACACAATTCCTAAATGATAATTTATGATATAATTAGTTGTATTATAATATATAATAAAGTTTATAATATAAACTTTCTAAGGATTGTTCCTGTTATTTATTGTATCCTTCAAGAGATCAAATATTTTCCCATTAGGTAAAGATAGAAAGTTTAGATTGAAGATATTTGAATGAGTGTTCAGGTATTAAAGACCGATCTCTCCTAGAATATAAAGAAAATATTTTTCTCAGATACCAACCAAATTTTTCAGGGAACAGTTGACCGACCCTTCGTCAATGCTAGGGAAAAAGAGATAGTATATACTTTCTCAAAAGGGTCACTAGTCGAATATCTTTTTTTTTTCTCATTCCGATCTTTATGAGAGAGTTGTTTGTTAATTTTTTTTTTTTTTCGTTGAATTTATATCAGTCATGTTCGTTACTTATATTGGTTTGTACAAACGATATCACTAAAGGATGAAATTTCTTTTGATAAGAAAATTCTTTCCTCGCTATAACACTCCGTGCGCTGATTTTCCCGGGAAGCATTTTGCGATTGTAGAATCAATTGACTTCCACACTTCGGTAAGCTACAAATTATACATATTAAAACTAATAACACAACATATCAAAATTGATTGATACAACGAATGACAATAAGAAGAATATAAATAAACGTTATGGAAATATTATTATCCTCGAATTTTGGTTTTTACCTCGAATCCATTGGATTGCATAATGAATGAAAAGGAAAAAAAAAACAAACAAGAGAAGAAAATTAATAACAATTAATAATAATAATAATAAAAAGAAATGATTAAATGTAATATGCAATTAAAGTCTCACCTCCGAGTGTCCTTTTATTTGCACGCTAACAAGACTCTGTAAAACCGATGCGAGTAGTTCCAAGTGTGCGTGAACTAATTGCGTTTCCATGTGCAAGCAATGCAAGGAAAAACAATTTCTCAATTCGACGTTAGCAATGACGGACTCCTGGGCGATCATTTTATTTTCCAGATACTCGACTGTATCCGCCTGATTGTAATAAATGAAAAGCTAAATTGATAGAGATGATAAAAGGAAGGGGGAAAAAAAAGCGGTAGAAGTGAAAGCATTAAATATTGGTCAATAAATTCGTGCGATTATTTTTTTTTTGTTCTTTCTAAATAAATAAAAAATGACCAATACGTACGAATACAAAGTATTTCAAAATATCTAAGCACAATTTCAAGGATTGGTTTCAAGATGTTTTTCTGTACAGTTTGTTTTGAAATTATGCCCATACATTTTGAAACATCTTGGGCATTAGGTCTTGGGAATTCGCATAATTTTTTTATGTACATACATTAGTCCCACGAATGGCTCCAGTAAATTGTCGTTTTTTTAACGACAACATAGATGACAACGCACGTTGATGATCAGCACTAACACCACGTTCGTGTCTTTCGCATAATACTCTATGTGCTACGAGAATATCCAATAAAAAGTTCAGTCTCTCGCATATAATAGTCTCTTCTCTGACTGCTTGTTGCAATGCTTTAGTCGATAAAATATTAAATTCTCTGTAACATTTGTAAAAACATTCATATAAAACTCGTTTTTTAAAAGTAACAAAGTAACATTATAATCATCAACAACAACAAGATGAATCCTCACTTTGAAATAACATGGAAACCTTTTTTTAAATCCTGCCATAACGTGGAACCACCGGTAACCCAAGAACTAGCACCATGTGGTTCGCATGCCAAAGTATTCAATTGTGTTCCCAATTCTTCCATGTCTACTGCATAAGTGTGAGTTCTGATAGCCAGACAATCAGCTATATTTTTCAAACGTGTTATACCTAATAGTATTACTCTTATCTGATCTCTACTGTTAGCAAATTCTGTAAGAGTTTCGGGTGGTACTAATTCCTTAGCCCTCGATGATAATTCGGAAGTTGCAAATTCGTCTAATACTCGTCGAAAAACTTCGCGTATCTTGTGCTGGGTTTCCTCGCCGGCATAAGTTAAAAAGAAATGTACGATCGGATCTTTGTTAACAACCGGATGACGTGCGATCAATGTTAAAAACCTCAAAAGAGATCGTCTTCGTTCTTCCAAAAATTGTGAATTGGCTGTAAATGTTATATTCAATTGTTATTAATGATAATAATATCGTATATAGGATGATGAGTCACAAATTATTTTTGTTTTTTATATAATTATTTGTAAGTAAAATATATATAAATTTGAGATACAATTATTAACGTTCAACTACTCGTATAGTAGAAAATATATGTTATATCAAATAGAAAAATATACTTTACCTCCTACCATCTTTTTTGGTGGTAATTTCGGTATCAATCTATATGGGAACCTCGCGAGAAGAAGTTCGTGTAACGATACAAAGTCATTGTATCTTCTACAAACTACCGAATTAAATCTCTGTGAAAAATTGAGAGAGAAAAGAAAAAGAAATAAAAAAGATATTGATTATAATAATGATCTCTTCGTATTTTAATAAAAATGGAAAGTAACTTTGTTAATGAGTTACCTTGCTCGTAACTTGATATTCCACGTGTTTTAAGAAGATACCTTTCTTCTCCGGTACCAAGTTGACCTCTATCGAATCTAAATTACATATATCAGTGTATGTGAGATTCAGTTTCGCTGGATTGTTACCTCGGTGCAGTCTTTGAGCTAACAACGTGACCTCCGTTAAATCGCCAAGAATCGGGACGGGCAATTCTATTGAAATTTGGAAAAAGAAATTGTTTCATTAATTTCATCTCATCTCATCATCATAATAATAATAATAATAATTTGGAATAATTTCTTATAAAGATATTTTCTTCCATTTAAAATAAATTTGTGAAATATAACGAATAGTTTAATCGATATTGCAAGGAAGAACAATCCTACAAGTATTTTCAAAATTATACAATTTTGATTGAAATATAAATAAAAATAATAAAATAGAAATAATATCTTCATTTGGATTAATTAGTTATACGGGAATTTCTTTAACGAAATTTAACGATAATTTAAGTTATTATTGTGATAACGAGTGAATTACTAAAAGAAAATAATTTTTTCCTGGAATGAGAGTCATGTGTAAGTGAAAGTTAAGAAAATAACAATTTAATATACGGACGTACAATGTGTTATTCGGATAAAGCAAGTATTTTCCTCTTGTATTGTTACTTTTCTAATGCGACGTGAAAGATAATCGCTATCGTTGTAACCTAGATACTCACGGACTTTCTTGACCTACGGCATAGTGATCACTAGTTGCATTTAAACTCTAACACATTGATTTCGTGATTCAAATAAATTTCTCATGCTTACTATTACGACGACAATACGATTGATCGAAGAAAATCAATACGAAAACGAAAACATTACTTTTTCGTTGTTGTTTTTTCATTTATTAACATTTTATTTTTATCAATTTCTCGATCAGAAAATAAACATTTGCATTAATTTATCATAGTTCATTATACTTTTTCGTAATATTCGTGACCGTTGATTCTACAAAGTTCAAATATAAAATGTGTTTGTTGAGATAAACCTAAACGGAAATGGTGAGGTCTAATTTATGTACGTTGGCATACTTAGCTGACTGTTAGGTGTCTTATCTAAGTATTTACCTGTACGATAACATTCTTACGTTATGTTACTTTCCAACTACGTGAGACTTATTCTTGTTCTCTCTCTTTTTTTTCTTCTTATTTTTTCTTTTTTTTTCTTCAACTACACGAAATTATAAATCAACGAAAACATTACTCAACTTAGGGGTATTCGTTATTTCAATTTGATTTCGTTATTTTTCATTATAAGAGAGATGAATTTATGAAAAAAAAAAAAAAAGAAAAAAAAATGAAAGATAAAAGATCTCTATATTTACCTTGAGATTCGGAATTTTCGAGAAGTTTGTCGCTCGGTTGTTTTCCTTGTTGAGCAAAAGCTACGAGAGCAAGACCCTTGTACAATCCGCTTCTCGTTAGATAACCCGTCTTGCTGTCCACGAGTTCCCATATCTGCAAAAATACACGATATTTTTTTTTCTTTTTTTTTTTTTCTTCCACCAAGATATTTCAATTCACTCGAAGTTTGAATAAAAAATAATATAAATATAATTAAAAGAAAAGAGAAAAAGAAATAAAATTAAATCTTGCTGTGTTCACGAGGTTCCCATATCTGCAAAAAATGTACGATATTATTACCCCCACCCCTCTAAAATATTTTAATCGATTCGAAGTTTCAATAAAAAATAATATAAATATAATTAAAAGAAAAATAAATAAAATTAAATCTT
>NW_014569790.1:103552-108535 GCF_001313835.1 Polistes canadensis
CCTCTAAAATATTTTAATCGATTCGAAGTTTCAATAAAAAATAATATAAATATAATTAAAAGAAAAATAAATAAAATTAAATCTTGCTGTGTTCATGAGGTTCCCATATCTGCAAAAAATGTACGATATTATTACCCCCACCCCTCTAAAATATTTTAATCGATTCGAAATTTCAATAAAAAATAATATAAATATAATTAAAAGAAAAATAAATAAAATTAAATTTTGCTGTGTTCACGAGGTTCCCATATTTGAAAAAATGTACTATATTATTTCCCCCGCCCCTCTAAAATATTTTAATCGACTCGAAGTTTGAATAAAAAATAATAAATATAAATAAAAGAAAGAAAAAAAAAGAAAATTCGTTTAAAAAATTTTATCGAAACACCACATCGGCCGCACGTGCGATTTTAATTCCGTGTGAATGTCGCTTAAGGATTAGGCCACAAATGAAAGTAACTGCATTCCGATGATTTTTCTACCTTGCCGTTCTATTCCCTTCCCCCTACTCCCTCCCCTATTTCCCCCCCATTTTCACCCCTTCTTCTTCTTTTTCTTCACGACACTGACAGTTTCTTACATAAAGTGCATAACACTTAGCGTATATGCGTTAATTAATATTGCTTAAATTAAATGAGATGTTAATTATCATGTTTTTTTTTTTTAAATTCTTCTTTCTCTTTGTTGTTTTTTAACAAATATTTAATTAAATACAATCTTACTCGTAATTCGTCGATTAAATTCGTTTCGTTCTCGAATCTCTCGTTCGTTTGATTATTTTTTTTTGTTCTTCAAGAAGTGTCATTAAACCTTAATCGTCAATCAAGTTCATCGTGAGAAGAACCTCCTCCACACTTTCCCTCTCCCTCCCCCCGATAAAAATAGATTATCTTATACTTGCTAGCGTGCAAGAAGAAGTATTCATTATATTTGTTTCTATTTTTATTTTATCTTCTGGACGAATATATAAAAATAGCAACAACAACAACAAATTGCAATCTTTTTCAATCGTTATATTCAAATTAGAATGTAATTGAATAAAGAACAATAATTTTAATCACCTTCATATATTAATCGCGTTAAAATATTATTTTAATTAAATCATCAAATAATTTCCATTAACGAGGATAGAAAAGGAAATACGATAATTAATTAAACGTCAAATATTAAGAGTGGAGTTTTATTTAAATTCTTAGGTTTTTTAAAAAGAAAAAGAAAAAATTTCTATTAAAGGTTAAATTAATTTTAAAGAATCAACCCCATTACTTTTTCTCACAAATGTTTGTTTCAAAAAAATTAATTTTATTATTAAATCATTCTACCAACTCTATACGTGTGGTGAGAATTTGTATTTTACTATGATTCTATAAAAATTGTTATATATTTTTTGTGTTCTGTTGGAAAATCATCGAAAATAAAATCTTCATCGTTGATGGAATATTCTCTATTACGATTTTTTGATTATCGAATTTCGTTAAAGTTTAATTTAAATAAATAAATAAAAAAAAAGAAACGAGAACGATAAGATTCGTCACATCGCGGATAAAAATAACTGCAATTTTGTTTCGATAAAAATAATTGTATTGAGAAAGAGAGAAAGAGAAAGAGAGAGAAAGAGAAATAACGTGACAAGATTATTTTGTAAAATTTATCTCACGTGTTTTTTTAATAATATGTCCGTGTCGTTCGTCGCTTGGTACGCACATAATTTCTTCGACATGATCGTATACGTCACTATAGTAATTTACCTATAATCATTTATCATCGCGTACCATGATATATAACAATAATGAAAGATCATGTTTTATCAGATACTTTATTTTTAATAAAAAAATAAAATTAAATTAAATAAAAGAATAGAAACAAAAAAAACAAACAAACAAACAAACAAACAATTATGCGTTGTAATTTGATATTAAAAGATAAAAATAATTTATGTAAATATCATAGATCGTTTGGAATTCAAGAAAAGAAGATAAAAATGGTTTAAATTAATTTAAATCTTTTAACTCGAAGCTTTTTTTTTCGTTTTGGTTTTTGTTATATTCGTATTTAAATAAATTAATTTACGTAATAATATACTTTATTGGAAAGATTATTTTTATGATGCGTTATGATACGAAAAACAAATGGATTGTGGAATGGTTATTAAAGAAAAAAATATTAAGAAAGAAAGAAAAAAGAAAAAGATGAATTAAATGTTATAACGATTAAAATTAAATATTTGAAAAAAACGTGACAAATCAGATAAAACATACGAACGAGTATTGCTTAAGTTTAAAAGTATAACTAAATAAATGAAAAAATTATGAAATATTTGATTCGACGACTTACGAAATCATGGCAAACATATTTTATAATGATACGATTTGATCTCATTCCTTTTTTTTTTTTTTTTTTTTTTTATACAGGTACACGTATATGTCTCTTATTCTTTATCTTTTTTATTTCTTTAGTTAATTCAGATCTCAAGGAGATTCGAACGTGAATCATGATGAACAAAAAGATATACCTAATGTAGTTATCTCACGAATACGAAACAATTCACGTAATTTGCAGTCACCGTAACTAAGTCCGTAGAATATATTTTATAACGTTGTTATATTTCACTATTACACAAATTACATCTTAGCATTCTAAAATGGCTAATTATAAGATTAATATAAGAGGTTCTTTCTTTTTTTCTTTTTTTTTTTTTAATACCGAATCGGTACAAAACTTTTTAAGCAAGTTTGACATTTATTTTCGAGACTATTAAAATTAATATTTTCATCATTAATATTTTAAACGAAGAACTTGGACAAAAAGAAAGAAATAAAGGAAACATAAACGTAATAATTAATTTACAGAAATTCACATTAAATACTTTTGACTCATCCACAGTGTATAAATAAATTTCATTTTTATTTTAACATTGAAACGATGTAATAAATTATTTTCGCGAAAGTGAGTTTTGACGTATCCATTAACTCATAAAACATTTTATTGTTCGCACGTAATTTTAAAATACAAAAACGTATTTTATATATATATATATATACACGTATGAATATGTTATATACACTTTTAACACGGAAGAGAACGATCAAACGCGATTTCACCTAATCGGAAGGTTGAACGCAGGGTAATCTTCACATGTAACAAGGTTCATTGTAAAAAAATCGATCAATTTCAAAAAATCGATTGCGAAACTAATATATTTTAATTTCTTAATTTAAATTTAATTGTTTATTATTTAATGGACGAGAGATATTGTAATTTTTTACGACAAATAATAACAAAACAAAATAGTTTCTTAAAGTTAATAACAGTTTTAAACGAAACAATTACTTTTACGAGTTTTTTTACGTTATCTTTTTTACAACAAGCACCGATTGCACACACACACATACACACATTTACACACGTAACTAATAATATTTTTAAATATTTATATACGAGAAATATATATATTATATTGTATTACATCTTTATAGTGTAGTTTTATTTAAGAAAATGCATAAAAATTAAAAGAATGCTAAAATGAGAACGTTATAATCTTAAATTTTATGTAATAGGTGCATTTTTATCTTGATACACATACGCAACATTTGGAAAGGAATATAAACAACATTTAATAAAAGTAATTTGATAGAGAACAATGTTTTATTTCAATGGTGGATTTCGAAGAAATGTCGTTTTTCTGAAAAGTTTCGGTAAATATTTTTTATACTAAAAGTGAATAGATTTTAATGATTTTTATATTAAATTAAAGTACACTCTTTTGTCTACGCGTGGAGTACCTTTCTGAGTCATAAATCGATTTGCAAAGGTTTAGAAAATGTCAGAGAATGCAGTGCTGTAAATTGTGCATCTTTGCAATTTCTTTGAAAAGTTTTAGTAAATATTTTTTATACTTTTAGCAAATGGATTTTACTGATTTTTATATTAAATTAAAGAACACTCTTTTGTCTACGCGTAGAATACCTTTTCGAGTTATAAATCAATCTGCAAAGCTTCATAAAATATATATTTAACAAAAAACAAAATTTCATAAAGAATAGTAATTCGTAGAAATTCAAAGAAACATCTCATTTTTACAACAATAAATTTATTAAACAATATATATTTAATACACGCACGTACGTACACACACGCGCTTACGTAAAATCATAAAATTTTTCTTTATATATATTATATAATAATAATAATAATTAAGAAAAAGAATATAATATACGATTATATGAAACATGATCAAACGAGTGAACAAATTTGATCGGTGAATCGTGATTATGGTTGCCTTACATGTTCAACAAGCATATAAATAACGCGATTTTATTTGAACGATACTAAATTTAACCTCAACGCAACACAATACCATATATATATATATATATAATTATAAGATTAAATATTATTCCTTATAAAAAAAAACGTGTTATAAAAAAAGAGAATAAAAATAAATAATAAAACGATTTAATATGAAATTAATCAAAATTACGCGTAAATTATGATAAAATTACTTTTGAAAACACGATTGATTGTTTAAAAAAAAATTTTTGTTCTTCTTATTATAATAAATTTACAATTGAACAAATTTATTCTCCCTCGTGTTTATGACAGCAACTATAACGACAACGACGTGACACGATATTTTATGAATGACCCTGTGCATTCGCTATAATAATCTTCTACTATTATAAAGGGGCGTTTGTGTGTACTATCATCGACGGGCGTGTTAAACGATAAGTAACTCGTCGATATGCCATTATACAAAACTATTCGACGTATTTAACTCCCCCCCCTTCCACCCCTATACTTTTACATTCTTTATGAATTTAATAAACAAATTTTTTAAAATAAAATATTTTAATTTCGTTGATATAATTATTACGGTTGTTTAATAAATTTATTCAAATATATATTTATCAATTGTGTAATGTGTCATTTAATATACAGATAAAATAATTTAAATGTATTAAATTATAATATATTAAAAATAAT
>NW_014569790.1:109251-117714 GCF_001313835.1 Polistes canadensis
TTTTTTTTTTTTTTTTTTTCTTGCAGCTTGGATAATTCCTAATAATGTCAGGAAGAGAAAGAAAGAATGAAAGTAGAAATGACGATATACTATTCGCTTACCTGACTGAGAATTGAGCTGCTCAGTTGAGATTTCACGAGAAGGGATTTAAAAACTTCACGTTCGACGTTACCACATGTCGGTGAACAGATCTTCTCGTAAACTTCTCTGTAGAATGGTGGTATCGAACCTAATCGTGTTTAAAAAAAAAAAAAAATAATATAAGAACAAAATTAAACTTCAATGTATAAAAATATGTTCTCGTCCAATTTCTCTTCGAAAACAATAAACAAATTTATATATATATTTTATTTTAATTTTTTTTTTTAAGATAAGAAAATGAGGTTTCTTCTTAAAGAATTGTTGTTGGTATATTCGTTAAATTGTATATTATAATAATTTAAAAGACAAAATATTAAAATGATATCGGTAATATACACAAATTACGTTCGAATTAAACCATTTAAACAAAAATATTGAAATAATAAATGATACGAGAACGTTTTATGGATAATTTTATGAATTTTTACTTTTATACAAGAAAAAAAATAAGATAATAAATTGAATAAATAATCGGTTCAATTTTATTGTTAAATCTTTGTGAAAAAAACATATTTATATATATACTTTGTAAAATAAAATAATAATAAAATACTTTTCAATTTAATTTCAAACAAACGAGAAATTGTATTTGATTTTTTTCAAGAATTCGAACGAAATATAGAAAAGAAAAATTGTTGATGCGTGTATTTGTATGTGTGTATGTGGTATGGGAAATTAAAAATTATTCATGGTATTTAAATATAAAATAGAAGAATATATTTAAAAGGAAAACAGATCGTTCTCGAGTGTCCCTCGTCCTGCTGTTTACTTGTTAGAACCGGTCGATGAGGATCAAATAATCGATGGGAAGACAATAAATGGCGTAGGCGCCATTGGGAAACCTGTTTTTTTCTCCATGACCACCACCATAAGATGCAACCTCGACAAATTGTTTATATCCTTTATCGTATCGATCTTATATAAATATCTCTCTCGTGTATTAGAATAAAAATTCAATGAAATATTTTTTTAATAATATATTCTTCAAGGTCACATACTTTGAAAAACCTCGGATGATACGTATGACAATATTTTAACAAAATAAAAAATAAAACTTACTTTTTATACATTTATATTATTATTTCATTAATTCGTGCTAAACAAATATGAAATAATTCATAATTTTGAGCTGAATAATTGTTGTTCTTTTTTGTTTTACTTTTTACATTTTAATTTATCGAAAAAATCATGTTATATTATCTATATATATATGGTTTTTTTTTTCATAAATGCATTAGTATTAAATCGTTGATACACATAGTTGTATGTGGTAACAACTGTAAAATACGAGATAACGCAGTGATGTAAATATATGTAAAACAACGTTAGATTAAATTGTTTATAACGAAAAGTACTTTGTTTTTTAAAGTGTAACTTGCGCGACGAACGAATAAAATTTGAGTAAAAAATTATTTAAACAAAAAATTCGTGGAAACTTAACATTGAATCGAATATTACCTCAAGAAAAACCAGTTTAAAAAAGGATCACCATACACGTGTGTAGATAGTATATGTATATGTGATTATGATAATGAAGAAAAATAAGATAGGCTCGCGAAAATATTTGTTCGAATAAAAAAGGAGGTCGTCGTCAAATGGGAAAGTTTGAGAAACTCTGGTTTATATCATCAATTTATTCGTTCTTTTTGTTTCTTTTCTCTTCTTTATTTTCATCAATTTATTATTTCGCATCAACTGTACAAATCCCAAGAGAAAAGAGTTTGTGGTAAAAAAAAAAAAAACAAAAAACAAAAACAAAAAAAAATATCGAACGATACACATACACGCACGTGATCACAATTCGCGAATGTGAATTTATTTATATGAAAAATATTTATGCAAATAAGTCTAATACAAGAACCAAGATAATCATCGACAACTTTCAACATTGGTTTTTTTTTCTTTTTTACAAATATTTCTTTAATATTCACCCCCCCCCTCCACCACCCCTCGAATTAAATTGAAACACATTTTCGAGATAATTCAGTAATAGAAACCGTGTTTCACATTTATATGAGTGAAAGTAAACGAACGCGAAATTATCGATGATGCGTGTAAATCAGAATGTTATTTTTCTTTTTTTTTTTTTTTCTTATTTTCTTTAATAATAATTTGTTACGAACGCGTTTTCCGGGATCGAATATAAATTTCTAATAAATTGTCGAGTAAAAGTTGGTATCATACATGTGTGTTCATTTGAAAAACGTAATATATACTATCATTAATAATTAAAAGAAAAAGTAACAAAAAATGTGATATCAAATATAGAAACAAGTGGTCATGACGTTCGAGATAAATGATATATTTTCTTTTTTAAGTTTATTTTGTGTTTTTTTATCTCGAAAGAGAGAGAGAGAGAGAGAGAGAGAGAGAAAGAGAGAGATATTAAAAACAATAACCGTTAGTTCTTTTTTTCTACGACATTTTTTTTTCTCATCTAACTTGGCTCGTTATAATTTAGTCCGTTATTCGTATAACTTTCACGTTTCTTTATAACGGATCACATTCATGAATATCAAGTTCGAAGAAGAAGAAACCCCCCCCCACCACCTTTGTTACTTCCAAAATTATTTTTCCTAAGTCAATCATTTGTAATTTGTAATTTTAATCGATTAGTTGATTGAAACAACAACAACAACAAAAAAACAGAGTAAAACTATGACAAAGTATAATTTTTCTATGATAAAAATTTGAACGAATTTATTAGGAGAAAAGCTATTGAAATTTGTATTCTTGTTATTTTTTAAGGGTTGATCAAATTATTCCCAAAACGATCGTATTTGTCGAACATACGTTTAGATAAATTTGAAATGATATTCATTTAATTAATATTTAACGTACTTGAACGTAAATGTTAAAGTGACGTTTATTAACATTCCAAGAAATCTCGATTGATAACGTTTAACTAATTCCGAGTAATGTAACTATTCCGATGGTCAAAAAAGAAAAATAAAAAAGACCATTCCTGACGTAAATACCAGACACGCAATAAATGCCATAAATGTATTCATCGAAATTACCTAACTTTTAAAGTCAAATTTTTTCTAGATTTCAAAATGAACAGAATTAAAGCGAGAGAGACAGAGAAAAATAAAAGAAAGAATTAAGATTAAGCAACAATGACCAATTGATGACATTTAATAGACCACTTTAAACCAGTTTTCAACGAACTTCCGCAAACGTACGTAAATTACGTTAACCCGAGACCGTATCATTTTCCAGTAATTTCTAATTACGGATTTAAATTCCTACGTTTAAATCATTCATTTATTATTTATCTTTTTATGCACAATTCCATAGGGGATGAGGGGGGGAGGGGGGAGAAACCGGAAAACACATTATAATGTTATATCTCAGTTATTTGTGAAGCCGATCTAAAGGGGAAAAAAAAAGAAAAGAAAAAACGAGACAAATTATTGACAGATTTGTGTTCGCATATTATTGTTTTATAATTTAGTTGGAAATTAAATTTTTGCGAGTGCGCGTGTTTAAAGTATTCCTACAAAAAAAAAAAAGAAAAAACAATTTAATGTAATAATTCGAATCCGAAAAAAAAGTAATGAGAAAGAAAGAAAAAGAAAGAAAGAGAGAGAGAGAAAGGGAGAGAAAATCTTTAGAAGATACAAAAATTCATCGTTTACCGAACGACAGATCGGTTGACGCCATGTTGGCTCTCACTGGTAGATCATCCGGGAAGCCGATCGCAAACGATTCCTCTATGTCCTACTCACGTTTTTTTTTCTTTTTATTATTTAGGTTAGAATTCCTTTAACTTGTACATGTGAATCGTTGATACGCGCAACCACTCGTGTCGCCTTCCACGAATACCCCCCCCGGCTTTAAATATTTCGAATAATTGAGATCTCGATGATGATAAGAACGATTAACACCGTTCGCCATTGCCGTATGGCGCTGAACTGAGGGGACCAATACGAATTTAAGCGACGCGAGTGTTCTTATTTCTCCCGCCACTCAGGCGAAATCTTGCGGCGCGCGCACGAACTATATCGACCAATCAAATTACAACGCGCCAGTTTTGTATATCATATGGTCACGAGTATTCCAGTTCGAATATTATAAACTTTATTTTTCATCCATTTTCTCTAATACTTTTTATTATATTCAACTGTAAGAGTCATTGGTTTAATTTCTATACTTAAAAAATATATTATTTTTTTGTTCATTATATATACATGTCTCTTACGCTATAAAATATTCTTATGTATATAAAATAATTATTTATCATCGTTAAATATATCTTATACTCTAATTTATGATAAATATATACAAGTGTTAAAATCTATCGAAAATTTGTGATATATTAAAAAATATCATTTTACGTCATGGATTACTACCTACATTTCGATAAATCTAATATCGTCTGAATATAAATATATGCACAATATATATATATACTAAAAATAATAAAAGTTATATCTCAACTTTCATCTAAATCTCCCAAAGGGAATGGTCTAGGAGGTGGTCTTTCTAATTGAAATTTTTCTAATTCTTTTAATACTTCCGTAGATTTTTCCTTATCAATGGAGTTTATAAAACGAATCTTTTGAGCGACCTCTTGTTGTATTAAAGGTCGATATTTTTTACCCAAACCAAGGCATTCCATGTCGTTCAAAAATTCTATTCTCTCGCGAATTCCTTCGATAACTATGACAGAAAAAAAAAAGACAAAAGGAATTTATTATGAAAAACAAAACAAAAAAAAGATTTCAAATACAAACTAAAATATGGAGAGAAAAAAATTAATCAAATTATACCGTATTCAAAGTTATCTTCCTGATTAGATCGAGGTTCTCTTTTTGCTTTGTGAAGAATTTTTGGTCCATGAGGTGTTTCCGGCATTTCTTTCCCGTAAGCCATTAAACAAGCCAAATGACGTTTCTGTTTTTCCTTGTTAGCTACGAACACAAATATGTAAAATCTTACACAATTTATATCAATTTTTAACATTTATTATTTCAAAAAAATCTTACGTAAGGGCACAGTTCGACGATATTGTTCCCTTTCGTAAGCACCGCTACCGAGTATCATACTCTGCGAACGTTTCTTCCACAAACTTGGAAATATCACCTACGATAAATCACAGTATATGGATGTGTGTGCGTGTGTGAAATTAAAATGTCAACAAAAAAATCATTTAACGATTTATACATAAACGTTTACCTGAGGTTCCTTAGATTTTTTTGTATCCTCCATAGATTTATGGGGCGGTGGAAGAGATTCTCCTTTGTCAATGGCCTTTTGAATAATTTTTCTTTGACTCATGCCTACTTTCGATTCTTCCATCAAAACTAACGACAAAAGTAATTGTTAAAGGATTCAAAACTATTCAAATAAAGATCAATATTTACATATATATATATATGAGGATATTAAAAATAGAAGTTAATTATAATTAATGATTAATTATTAATAAGATTATTAATCCTTTCCATTCGCGAGAGGTTACTATCGGTCAAATATCTTTTGTAAAAAAAATTTTGATAGATAATAAAAAATTAATTTAACTAAACAATTGTAATATRAAATTATGAGATATATAAGCAACGATTTAATATAATTTATTAAATAATTGATTGATTGATTAATTGACTCACGTTTGATTAAATTCTTCGTTTCCTCGCTGTATTTTGCTCTAGGTGGATTATGAAATGCACCAACACCAATGCCAACCTTTTGATAATTTCGTTCCATTTGGAATTTTTTAATTTGGATATACTGATAGAAAAATTAATTTCCACTAACGTATAGAAGATGTATCAAACGAATTCGCGTTAAAAACGAAATGACGAATCAAAGAAACCGGTACGATCACATTTATATCTTTTCGAGTTGAGATCGAACGAATGACATAAACTCGTGTCACGTTTCTATGACTACATCAACCCCCCTTCCGCCCTTGAAACCCAACCCAACCACGATGATTCAACTTGATCGAACTAACTTTTCGA
Source organism: Polistes canadensis (assembly GCF_001313835.1). Lineage (NCBI taxonomy): Eukaryota > Metazoa > Arthropoda > Insecta > Hymenoptera > Vespidae > Polistes > Polistes canadensis. Next base: position 115,362 of record NW_014569790.1, read on the forward strand.
TCAAATTTTATACCCGATATMAATAAGTTCTAAAATTTTATCAGCTTCATACACGGTGAATCAAATGTTAATAACAATAATTTGAAAAAAAAACAAATTATACATGTTATCTTGATGATTTTAAATAGAAACTACTATGCAATTTACATAACGAAATTAAGATAAGATGYTTTAATTATCTACGAATAAATATAAATAAAAATTATCCCCGTATCACGCGTACACAAAATATATAACGACAAATTTTAATATCGTAAACTGAAAGAAAATTGTGTAAAACGCATGCGTTGGTACAAAAAGAAAAAAGTATTGCAAATAGCTTGCTTCGTATTATTTTTTACTATTGTAGTAAGAAAACGCTATATTTTCTATAATAATTAATATATTTTTAGCACATAATAGACAAATTGTACGGGCCGGGAGTTAAAAAGTTTCGAATCTCAACAAAACAAGATCTTTATTTGTATTTTGTTAATTAAAAGTAAGTTTGATCGAGAAGAAAAAAGAATTTCATATGTTAAATTCAAAAACAATTCAACCAATTCGCGTATATCATAGAAATACTTATTCCACATTATATATAAACGCATCTTATAAATATAACATAATAATAAATTTCTTTCCTATAACAACAAAAAAATGGTTATAAATTTAACATATTTATTTCAAATTCTGTCCAATTCAATTTCGTTCGTTCTAATATTCCATAATTTTGTCCATACTAAATACAATGACAATATTTTGTCACTCCTCCAATTACCCGTCTAGTAATAACATAAAACTATTAATAATATCGTTTCGTAATTTCACATTTATAAAATAAATATTGTAAAAAAAGAAAAGAAAAGGAAAAGGAAAAGAAATCGATATGTACGATCGGAGTTATACGTAAAAGAAATTGTCCCGATCAGACTTTAAAATGTTATATACGTTTAGATAAAAGGAAGAATGAATGAATGGTTGTGGTCGATCGTAACGAAATGCAGTTCTCGAAGGATGCAGTGTTTGTGATGCGTCTGCGCGTGAAAAGGCTTAAAGATCAGCAAGCAGGCAAGCAAGCAAGTGAACAAGCAAGTGAACAAGCAAGCAAGTGACTACCAAGTGAACAAGCAAGCAAGCAAAATAACACCACCAGTAATAGAATCAGTATGATCAGTAGAAAGATACAGAGGGCCAAGGAGGAGTTGTTACCCTAAGGATGAGGGAAACTTTCTAGTTACACTCCTGGCCACCCTTCTCTCCTTCACCTTCCACCTAACCCAGCCGCCCTCCTACAGACGAGCCAAAGAAAATTCCGTTTTCCATTAATCGGTGTTAACAGCAGTAATAACAGCAACAATAACAGCAGCATCAGTAACACGCAGTTAAAAAATCTAACTCAATGAACCCTTTGTTGAAATCTAACGTTCATTTCAAACGAAACATATCCGAAGAAATACAAATCTTTATATCATTATCGTTAACATCATCATCATCATTGTCATTATCATCGTTGTCGTCAATTCAAACGTAACAATATTTTCTCAATTTGTTGTCTGAAAAAGTGTACCCGGAGTTTTCATCAAGTCGTCGAATGTTTTGTTATCGTGTCAGAATATAGTGGAAAGTTATTGATTCTCCTTTACCTGGTGGAAACGTGCAACCAAATTGAAAGTTCAACTATTAACAGTTCATATTTTTTCGAATATATATAATAATATTATTATTTTCGTCTAGTTATTCTAAGGGGTAAGTTGCGTTTCGATACATATTTGACTTTTTACTATCTTAACATTTGTTTTGCGATTTTTACAATTTTGTTTTTTTTATTTTTTTTCTTATAATTATATACTTTTCTCTTTTTCCCTTGCTATTTTTATTATGAATATTTTAGGATAAAAATAAATAAAAGTATAGAGTGATCTTAAAAATAAAAAATACGCATCGATACAAATTTCAATAAAAAAAATGATCTCAAAATATATATGATAATAATTATTATTATAATGTTTTATATTCTCTCTATGTTATTTTATTAATAGGATTGAATAAACTTCATTGAGTCAAGATGAAGGTAGGACTGTTGAAAAATTGTTTATGCTATTTCACTCTTCGTCAAGGTACCATATTAATTGCAATAATAGAATTGGTGAGTAAACTTATTAAATAAAAAATGAAACAATAAAAACCATCAAATATATCATATCATATAAAAATATTTCTAATTATTATTATTATATCTTCCGTTAGTTCATGTCCGGATTTATTATTGATTTTTTCGTCCTGGCATTGGCACATGCTATGGGAATTCAAGAAATGGTGGCAAGAGATACCGAGGATGCACTCGAGAGGGAAGCTTTGGAGGATATATCCT
>NW_014569790.1:118179-120212 GCF_001313835.1 Polistes canadensis
ACAAAAAACATATCGTTTGAATTTTGTTGTTTTTTCTTGTGTGTGTGTAGAACAAGCGTTATTTTATGACACCTTGGATGATGGTAATGATGACGACAATATCGGCGCTTACACTATCCTTGTTCCTTGTTGAACAGGATTGTGCGTTCATTGCTGTTTTCGGTGGCAAGGTAGACATTTTCGAACGTAAGTGTGAAGTAATGATCGATTAATTAATTTTAATCATTTTTTATTTTTTTTTTATTTTGATTTATATTAAAAAACACAATTCTAATAATGGAAATATTTTTTCGTTTGATTTTATTAGGTGTGATCGTGTTGTTATTTGTTATCACGTTTTCCTATTTATGGTTCGTCGTGTATAGTACGTACAAGGGTCTTGAAATAAAAAAAGGATTAACGCACGAAGTACACAGTGTCAACAAGAAAGATCCATTATCGATTGCAGAAGGTTCAAAATCGTTTCACGTGACAGCTAATAAACCCAACGAGGTTTAAAGTTCTTCTCTTTTCTTTTTTAAGAAAAAAGATGTGAAAAATAAGTAACAAACCGAAAAAAATAAAAACGCACACACACATACACATATACATATATAGATACACACAACAAATAGATGTTTAAGATATAATATGTTCAAGTAAAAGAAAAAAAAAAATAAATACAAATACATACATACATATATCTGTATCTTATAAGTGTATGCGCAGGACGAATTCATTTTAATCGCTTCCATCGTATATATACAATACACAATAAAAAAAAAGAAAGAAGAAAAAGAAACAACCCTAAACGTGTACGCATACGAGTGTTCGTTACGAATCAAAGTGATGATTTAGCAAAAAAAAAAAGAGTTGAACTAAATGGAATATAAAAATCATGATTATAATAATACGAATAAATCGATAAGCTTTTATGATCGATTTGTATATAATATAGTATCGTTTTATCTCTTTGAGAAGAAGGGGGAAAAGGTTTTGAGGGGTGGGAGTGGGAGTAGGGGTTGTAAGATATTATTTACTTGTTGATTGATGTTTTAATGCGATGAAGAAAATATGAACGTAACTCTTTCTCTTTGTGTACGAGAATTTACGAAGCATAATTAATTTTATTTCGCAATTGAAAATCTAATAATCTTCGGTGAAAGTACAATCTTTAATCTATATTTTATTTGTTATTATTTTTTTTCAGTTTTTTTTTTGTATGAAGCGGGAATTTAAAATGTTACCTAATGAGAATAAATGAATAAATATAATTTTGAAATTCATAAGATCGATACCAACCTATAATACTATTACTGCCAGTTCCAAATGCGCACATGCATTGAGCACTTCCCGGAACTTGAAATTTGCAAAAACTCCAGCTCGAACTAAAATACTTTGGTAAAAAAGTAGCTGATGCTAAACTAGATTGACGATTCAATTTCTGATCCTCTACTGCGAATACATGTACTGTACCATGATCGCTCGCAACGCATAACCACGTTGAATCGTGATTGAAATTTATGCTAAAAAATAAAATTTTAAGGTATTAAAATAAAACAGTTACATATAAAAAAATAATCAGTTAAATTCCTCTTAAACTATTTACCAATATATATTTGCATGATTTGCTCCTCTTCGTAATTTATTGATCATATTACCGCTTTGTGTATCAAATACCCTTATCAGAGTACCCTTTTCAGAAGCTGTAGCAAGTCGAGTACCTTGTAGATTTAAAGCTATGCATGATAATGGTGTTTCGTGTGCTTCTATGTTTAAAGGCTGTTTTTCTGTATTTGCTAGGTCTATAACTATAAAAACAAAAGATGATACAATCCAATATGTTCCTTTCATAGTTTAATACAATAATTTACCTTGAACATGACCATTTTTACGTCCTGGGAATGCAAGCAAAGAATTGTTACTGTTCGGACACAAAACACACAATCCTCTCGGATTGGGATTGGTTTCGAAGACATGCAATTGCTGCGGGTTTTGTGTAAAAGTATAAACCTTTATAACACCTTCTAATATCACTACTATCCTATCTCTTC
>NW_014569790.1:122857-137655 GCF_001313835.1 Polistes canadensis
TTTTTTAATTTGGATATACTGATAGAAAAATTAATTTCCACTAACGTATAGAAGATGTATCAAACGAATTCGCGTTAAAAACGAAATGACGAATCAAAGAAACCGGTACGATCACATTTATATCTTTTCGAGTTGAGATCGAACGAATGACATAAACTCGTGTCACGTTTCTATGACTACATCAACCCCCATTCCTCCATTGCCGCCCTATCCACCCACGATGATTCAACTTGATCGAACTAACTTTTCGATCAAATTTTATACCCGATATCAATAAGTTCTAAAATTTTATCAGCTTCATACACGGTGAATCAAATGTTAATAACAATAATTTGAAAAAAAAACAAATTATACATGTTATCTTGATGATTTTAAATAGAAACTACTATGCAATTTACATAACGAAATTAAGATAAGATGTTTTAATTATCTACGAATAAATATAAATAAAAATTATCCCCGTATCACGCGTACACAAAATATATAACGACAAATTTTAATATCGTAAACTGAAAGAAAATTGTGTAAAACGCATGCGTTGGTACAAAAAGAAAAAAGTATTGCAAATAGCTTGCTTCGTATTATTTTTTACTATTGTAGTAAGAAAACGCTATATTTTCTATAATAATTAATATATTTTTAGTACATAATAGACAAATTGTACGGGCCGGGAGTTGAAAAGTTTCGAATCTCAACAAAAAAGATCTTTATTTGTATTTTGTTAATTAAAAGTAAGTTTGATCGAGAAGAAAAAAGAATTTCATATGTTAAATTCAAAAACAATTTAACCAATTCGCTTATATCATAGAAATACTTTTTCTATATTATATATAAACGCGTCTTACAAATATAACATAATAATAAATTTCTTTCTTATAACAACAAAAAAATGGTTATAAATTTAACATATTTATTTCAAATTCTGTCCAATTCAATTTCGTTCGTTCTAATATTCCATAATTTTGTCCATACTAAATACAATGACAATATTTTGTCACTCCTCCAATTACCCGTCTAGTAATAACATAAAACTATTAATAATATCGTTTCGTAATTTCACATTTATAAAATAAATATTGTAAAAAAAGAAAAGAAAAGGAAAAGGAAAAGAAATCGATATGTACGATCGGAGTTATACGTAAAAGAAATTGTCCCGATCAGACTTTAAAATGTTATATACGTTTAGATAAAAGGAAGAATGAATGAATGGTTGTGGTCGATCGTAACGAAATGCAGTTCTCGAAGGATGCAGTGTTTGTGATGCGTCTGCGCGTGAAAAGGCTTAAAGATCAGCAAGCAGGCAAGCAAGCAAGTGAACAAGCAAGTGAACAAGCAAGCAAGTGACTACCAAGTGAACAAGCAAGCAAGCAAAATAACACCACCAGTAATAGAATCAGTATGATCAGTAGAAAGATACAGAGGGCCAAGGAGGAGTTGTTACCCTAAGGATGAGGGAAACTTCCTAGTTACACTCCTGGCCACCCTTCTCTTCTTCACCTTCCACCTAACCCAGCCGCCCTCCTACGGACGAGCTAAAGAAAATTGCGTTTTCCATTAATCGGTGTTAACAGCAGTAATAACAGCACAATAACAGCAGCATCAGTAACACGCAGTTAAAAAATCTAACTCAATGAACCCTTTGTTGAAATCTAACGTTCATTTCAAACGAAACATATCCGAAAAAATACAAATCTTTATATCATTATCGTTAACATCATCATCATCATTGTCATTATCATCGTTGTCGTCAATTCAAACGTAACAATATTTTCTCAATTTGTTATCTGAAAAAGTGTACCCGGAGTTTTCATCAAGTCGTCGAATGTTTTGTTATCGCGCGTGTCAGAATACAGTGGAAAGTTATTGATTCTCCTTTACCTGGTGGAAACGTGCAACCAAATTGAAAGTTCAACTATTAACAGTTCATATTTTTTCGAATATATATATATATATATATAATAATATTATTATTTTCGTCTAGTTATTCTAAGGGGTAAGTTGCGTTTCGATACATATTTGACTTTTTTCTATCTTAACATTTGTTTTGCGATCTTTACAATTTTGTTTTTTTTATCTTTTTTCTTATAATTATATGCTTTTCTCTTTTTTTCTTGCTATTTTTATTATGAATATTTAAGGCTAAAAATAAATAACAGTATAGCGTGATCTTTAAATAAAAATTAGCATCGATACGAATTTCAATCAAAAAAATGATCTCAAAATATATATTATAATAATTATTATTATAATGTTTTATATTCTCTCTAAGTTATTTTATTAATAGGATTGAATAAACTTCATTAAGTCAAGATGAAGGTTGGACTGTTGAAAAATTGTTTATGCTATTTCACTCTCCGTCAAGGTACCATTTTAATTGCAATAACGGAATTGGTGAGTAAATTTATTAAAGAAAAAATGAAACAAAAAATACCATCAAATATATCATATCATATAAAAATATTTCTAATTATTATTATTACATCTTCCGTTAGTTCATGTCCGGATTTATTATTTATTTTTTCGTCCTGGCATTGGCACATGCTATGGGAATTCAAGAAATGGTGGCAAGAGATACCGAGGATGCACTCGAGAGGGAAGCTTTGGAGGATATATCCTCGAATTATCTTAACACTAAAAAAATGGACATGGCTCATCACAATGCTACTGGTAAACAATAAAGAAATTAAAAAAAAAAATAAAGTTATGAAAATAATATCTATATATATAATTATATAATATACCTAATATATATTTTTTTCACATTTTCTCTACCAATATAACATCTAATTATTAATTTATTTATCTTCAGAGACCATTTATTCTATTTATTGTGGATTAACTATCACAGTGATACACTTCATGACTTCGAGTCTGCTGCTTTACGGTGTAATAAAGGTAATAATTAATAAGAGAAATTTAATTAATATTTTTTTATACATATAATTGTATCACGGTTTAGTAATTTATTTTTAGAAAAAAAAAAAGAAAAAAAACAAAAAACATATCGTTTGAATTTTGTTGTTTTTTCTTGTGTGTGTGTAGAACAAGCGTTATTTTATGACACCTTGGATGATGGTAATGATGACGACAATATCGGCGTTTACACTATCCTTGTTCCTTGTTGAACAGGATTGTACATTCATTGCTAATTTCGGTGGCAAGGTAGACATTTTCGAACGTAAGTGTGAAGTAATGATCGATTAATTAATTTTAATCATATTTTATTTTTTTTTTTTTATTTTGATTTATATTAAAAAACACAATTTTAATAATGGAAATATTTTTTCGTTTGATTTTATTAGGTGTGATCGTGTTGTTATTTGTTATCACGTTTTCCTATTTATGGTTAGTCGTGTATAGTACGTACAAGGGTCTTGAAATAAAAAAAGGATTAACGCACGAAGTACACAGTGTCAACAAGAAAGATCCATTACCGATTGCAGAGGGTTCGAAATCGTTTCACGTGGCGGCTAATAAACCCAACGAGGTTTAAAGTTCTTCTCTTTTCTTCTTTAAGAAAAAAGATGTGAAGAATAAGTAACAAAACCGAAAAAAAGAAGACGCGCACACACACACACACACATACACACATATACATATATAGATATACACATCCAAATATATACAACGAGAAAAAAAATCTGATCGGAGGAGGATCGTTCTAGCATCGAGAAAAAAAAAAAAAAAAAAAAAAAAAAAAAAAAAATAAAACGTATGGAACAAAGAAAATTTCGATCATCGAAAAAAGGCGAGTGGTAATATTTTTCTTCTCACCCGATATATACGTGAGGATTATTTAAAATTGCATTTTACAATCAGCTTACGGTTTCTAAACCTACGCACAATTCTCAATCATGATTTTCGATGACACAAAAAAATGATCAAAAATCGAACATTTCCAAGAGGAATTTTTTATACGTTTTGTGGTAAAAGCGTTATTTTATTCGTACTTTAATTATTAACGAAAATTTTTCAATTCATTACATTACACGATATGAATTACGCAAAATATTCTTGCGACTCGTTGTATATAAACGCGTTGCGCATTTTTTCGAACTAACAAATGAAAAAATAAAAAAAATATAAAAAAAAAAAAAAAATAGAAACTAAAAGGAGAAAAAAAATGAAAATGAAAGTTTAAACGTCTCTTCTACGTTCGTGTCCGAATCATGCTTTGTACAGTCCTTGGAATCTTCTCTATTTCTTTATCGATTTAACAAAATTGTACATTAGTCAAGACTAATATGTTTAAGATAAAAGAAAAAAAAAAAAGAGAAACAAATACATACATACATATATCTGTATCTTATAAGCATATGCGCAGGACGAATTCATTTCAATCGCTTTGATCGTATATATACAATACACATTAAAAAAAAAAAAGAAAAAAGAAAAGGAAACAACCCTAAACGTATACGCATACGAGTGTTCGTTACGAATCAAAGTGATGATTTAGCAAAAAAAAAAAAAGAGTTGAACTAAATGGAATATAAAAATCATGATTATAATAATACGAATAAATCGATAAGCTTTTATGATCGATTTGTATATAATATAGTATCGTTTTATCTCTTTGAAAAGATGGGGGAAAAGGTTTTGAAGGGTGGGAGTGGGAGTAGCGGTTGTAAGATATTATTTACTTGTTGATTGATGTTTTAGTGCGATGAAGAAAATGTGAACGTAACTCTTTCTCTTTGTGTACGAGAATTTACGAGGCATAATGAATTTTATTTCGCAATTGAAAATCTAATAATCTTCGGTGAAAGTACAATCTTTGATCTATATTTTATTTGTTATTATTTCTTTTTTTTTTCATTCTTTTTTGTATGAAACAGGAATTTCAAATGTTAACAATCGAATATAGTTGATAATTCTTGTGTATATGTATATTAAATGTGTACGTGGAAATGATATATAATAAAAATAAAGATTATAAAACCTTATTTAAAAGTTAAACGATTGATATATTTTCTTTTTTTTGTTGTCTTTTTAATTCGTCGTCGTTCGAATGAATTAGTTTACTATACGCGAAATAGCCATTTGATTATTTTTATCTTCTTTTTCATCGATTTAATCGGTCATCGAAATATATGATAAATTTTTTTTATAATAATAGTGCATGATTCGATTTAAAAGAAAAAAAAAAAAAAAAACAAAGAATAGAAAGTACGATATTTAATAAAATATCTACGAAAAGAAAAGAAAAGTAAAAGATATAACTAAAAAGAAGAACACGGTGAAAGGATATGCACAATGATTCATTCTAGTGTTTAGTAAAAGCGCATGAATTAAAAAAATGCTATAGAGTGACGATGATGCATTCTTATCATTAAAATTCTTTTTTTTTTTTAAAAGAAGTTCCCAAATTTTCTTATGAAAAGCGAGATATCACTTCGATCCATTGATCCTTTAGAGCTAATTTCTCTTTTCTTTTCTCTGTGACAATTAATAATTCGTAAATTTAGTAAGAAAGCGCACTTCTCCTCTCTTTATCTATCTTTCTCCTTACTAGGCCCCTGGTAACGATAAAACGATATCGCGAATATAATATTCCTTAGATCATCTTCTTCGTCTTCTTCTTCATCTTCTTCTATTTCTCCTTATTATTATTATGAAAAAATTCATGCACAGTGCACGTATCACCAACAATTCATATAATTCTTCATTTTGGTCCTTTTCCCATCGAATGATCTAATTTTCAAAGATTTAAGATTTATTTTTGCTTCCCTCTCTCGCCCAATAATATGATTATTTTTTCTTTCTCTCTTTTTTTTTATATGGGAGCAAATACGACAGTCACGACGACGCGTAAATGTATTGCAAATCTCTATCCTTCGCAATTGAAACGTAAAACGAAAGCAACGACAAGACGTACGATGACAAATAAGTTGCATTGGCTTTTTGTAATGAAAGATTCATACGTCTTACACTTATCAGTCACATTTTGTCATCGGTTAATTCGAGGAACTGCGCATAAAAGTCTCGCGTACACTCTCCTTTGTTATTAAATACAAATTTGTAGTAACTCCCATCGGCACATATCACTGTATACATTCAGACAAGAAAAAAAAAAAACAGAAGTAAAAAATAAATCAATTTGTCGTTTATAATAATCAAGTAATTGGAATAAATATAATTTTGAAATTCGTAAGAACGATACCAACCTATAATACTATTACTGCCAGTTCCAAATGCGCACATGCATTGAGGACCTCCCGGAACTTGAAATTTGCAAAAACTCCAGCTCGAACTAAAATACTTTGGTAAAAAAGTAGCTGATGCTAAACTAGATTGACGATTCAATTTCTGATCCTCTACTGCGAATACATGTACTGTACCATGATCGCTCGCAACGCATAACCACGTTGAATCGTGATTGAAATTTATGCTAAAAAATAAAATTTTATGGTACTAAAATAAAACAGTTACATATAAAAAAATAATCAGTTAAATTCCTCTTAAACTATTTACCAATATATATTTGCATGATTTGCTCCTCTTCGTAATTYATTGATCATATTACCGCTTTGTGTATCAAATACCCTTATCAGAGTACCCTTTTCAGAAGCTGTAGCAAGTCGAGTACCTTGTAGATTTAAAGCTATGCATGATAATGGTGTTTCGTGTGCTTCTATGTTTAAAGGCTGTTTTTCTGTATTTGCTAGGTCTATAACTATAAAAACAAAAGATGATACAATCCAATATGTTCCTTTCATAGTTTAATATAATAATTTACCTTGAACATGACCATTTTTACGTCCTGGGAATGCAAGCAAAGAATTGTTACTGTTCGGACACAAAACACACAATCCTCTCGGATTGGGATTGGTTTCGAAGACATGYAATTGCTGCGGGTTTTGTGTAAAAGTATAAACCTTTATAACACCTTCTAATATCACTACTATCCTATCTCTTCTTAATTTAACACCTTTTACAGGTGCATTAAATTYCAATGTGATAGCTGGTGCWTTCTTTAAATCGTCCCATATAATAACTGCAAACATCGMAWTGRTTGTATTAATTTTATTTTCTCATTTTTCAGACTGCGTACAACATAAGAAATATTACCTTTGTTAACAGGGTACATCGGCTTTGGCCCACCACCAACGAGGGCTAAATAATTACATCTAAATAACATTTCAACATAACCAAGACCACCATCATTAAAATCATGCCGTTCTTTTTCCTTTCCTTTTAGAGGATCGCAATTATATACTCTATAGCCATTTTCTGTACCACAAACGAAGCATCCTGTAAATACAAAAGTTGGTATTAATAAGGGGGATATTCTTATCTTCTTGTTACAGATATATTACATATATATATCCTATTTTATGGATACTCATTTAACTTACACGCTTACAATATTCATTGATACATGAACAACTACATATAAATACAGCGATTACTTCAATGAAGAAACATACTTTGGTAAGAAAGATATAGAAAAGTTATCAGTAACTCTTTGACTATGTATGTAATGTTGTTCTCAAAGTTCAAAGACACATATGATTTCACAAAACATTGATGTTATGACAATCTATGTAAATTAAGTTAATACAACATGCAGACGTATTTTCATAGGTGTTTAATTAAATACTGTAAGTACATAACGATGTTCTTAAAGTTCAAAGGCATGCATGATCTTATACAAAAGTAAATGAACGCATACTGTACTTTGTCATTTGATAAATATATTTGTAGAATATGCAGAGACATATAAATGATAATAATAAAAATCGTGGTAAATATAACAATAATAAAAATAAAGGAAGTTTTTGAGAAAAAATGAAGGAAAGTTCATGTCGATATGGTAAACGAATGAGGTTAAGAAAAACATAATGAAGCATAATAAGATAAAATCTGAATTAATACGCACGAAATATATTGTCGGGAATAATTTTATGAGGTTAAGGACAAAAATAACTCAATTAGTGGGCAAGATTCCAACCGGGATGGGAATAAATGAAAGAAAGAAAACATGATAAGTTTACTTAGGTTAGAAGTGAGATCGGGAGAGAGAGAGAGAGATAGAGATATACATATATAGAGGGAGAAATAGAGAAAAATAAAGAAAAAAGTAAAATAAATAAATTTGACAGTAGCATGCCAGCGCTGTCAAAATGTGGCACACTAGGTCACATACCTTGATCCTGATTGAAGCCAGCGTAAAGCAGACCGTTACCATGTGGATTTCCCGTAGTTAAATTCATCGTCAATTAAATACTTTTCTTATACATTCGTACGTATCGTCCGATTAAACGCGTTAAATTGATCACATATTCGCCGGTAATGGCCGGCAACCAGCGCACAATCTTAACTGCCGACTAAATCCTGCCACCATGTTTGCGCATGCCAACGAATCTACCCACTGCCGTTGATCAGCTGATTCAATCTTTAACCTATCGTTCTTTGCTCATTGACCAATCAAAACGATGGAATAGTTCTCATAATATGTAGTGCGTGTTTAACGATATATATCGACTTTTTTTTTAGATATATTTATATTTATTTTTATCGAATAATCTAATATATTAATTAATAAATATGTTTTTATATACATAATACGACAGTATTTATTTATTATAAAATAAGTTAAATTTCAACGATGTTTCTATTAATCGTTTGATCGATTGTTCATCTTGGAGAGGTTAGATTACAAATAATAATAAGAAGAAGAATAAAAAAACATGCGTTTTCTGAATAATATTTTAACAACAAGATGTGTACACACTTGTACACCATTATTACGAGAAAAGCCGACTAATTTGAAAGGCAAGAAACATAGTTCACAATTATGGTTGGAAAGACAGTTACGTGATCCTTATGTTGAGAAGGCTAAACAAGAGAACTACAGATGTAGGAGTGCTTTTAAATTAATAGAAATCAACGAAAGGAAAAAGATATTTAATTTTGGAGATACCGTTATAGATTGTGGTGCTTCTCCTGGTAGCTGGACACAGGTTGCTGTTAATTTAACCAATGCCAATGGTAAAAAGGATGGTCCAGTTGGTAAAGTTATTGGAATAGATAAACTTCCAATATTTCCTGTAGAAGGTGCAACTGTTATCGGACAGATGGATTTTACTATGGCAGAGGCGCACAAAAAGTTGCATGAATTGTTAAACCAAACTAAAGCCAATGTTGTTTTATCTGATATGGCTCCTAATGCTACCGGTGTACGAGAACTGGATCATGACAATATAATGAAATTGGCATATTGTGCTTTGAAATTTGCTCTCCAAGTTTTATGTAAAGATGGTGTGTTTGTTACTAAAGTTTGGGATGGATCTAAGACGATACAATTATGTAATGATTTAAGCAAATTTTATACAAGCATTAAAATATTTAGACCTATTGCAACGCGCAATGATTCCACTGAGACATATCTAATCGCAAAAGGTTTCAAAGGATTGAAAGTATCTTCTCCTGTAGTTTAAATAAAACAGGCGGGCTAAGGAAATGATAGAACAACAATGATTCTTTCTTCGAATAATATCGTCTTATCTTTATATGCAATTGTTTCTACGCATCAATGCAATTGATGTATTTAAACAAATACATTTAGTTTACAGTAAACGATTGATAGAATATGTAATATACATTGTTATATTTAGCCATAAATAATACAATAATTGTTCAAGTACAATTACAATTAATACACATTATGACAGTGTTTTATTTTGTTCATTCGTTATTAATACCATTATATGTATATATACACAATTTTCTTAATTAATTTAATATTTACATAAATTGGCATATAATAGATGAAAAACATTACACACCACATTTAAACGTACATAGAGCAAAAATATCATCGACCTCATTGCGTCGAGTGTCAGAATTGTTTTATCGTACGTTTTCTATCGCACGTAAACGAGAGACATAGCCATATACGTTGAACATTATTTAAAAGTAATAGTCTAGAATTAATTTATCTGCTGGTACTCCTACTGTATCTTTCGTATAGGACTAACTGTGTCATTTTGTGTAGGTATGTGTTTGCTATTTTCTTATTTATTGTAAAAAAACATTGTACGTGTATCGTGTAACGCTAATGAATAGTAATTAATACCGACGTACTGGTACAAAGGCGTAACAACGTTGAAGATTGTCAGTTTTAATGACCATTCCGAGTCGATATTTGTAAATACTATTTAAGAAGGACCGTTGTTGAGTATCTTTAACATCGATAACATTCAAAAGACATTGACATTACATACGTTATTTAAATCTGTACAATTTTTTTTCTCTTGTAAAATCCATCTCTTCATATCGCGCGCGCGTGTATGTAAAGTTGTAGTACAAAACGATGATATTATTACAAATACGGTTTAATTAGACGCAATTATAATTGTGTAATAGGTAATAGTATCGTTTTATTGTTTAATAGCGTGAGAGTATGCGTTAATGTGCGTGCCTATTTCATACAACTGCGGAGCCCAATTTTGGATGCATAAACACGTTAGGCCGACAGTCTCACGAGTTCGAGTTGTGTTTATGTATTTTTTTTTTTTTCATTTATAATCTTGCGAAAATCTAATCGAAAGAAAGTCGATGTATGTAAATAGTAAGAAATTTTTGATTAAAAAAAAAAAAAAAAAAATTGTTTACAATATATCAATATTGTGTATAGAATATTTAAATATGATTTATTTTTTTCGTTCGAAATTAAGATCGTCTATATTTCGTATTTGTATAAAAAACGGCTATAATCGTTATTTTATTATTTTTATACAAACAAAATTAATGGCCTTCGTAATAATTAAATAACAAGCACACGTGTTATGACCGTTTCAGGAACATTCGATCGATTGCAGAAATTCATTTTGTAGATACGAGTGCAGCAACGGTTACGAAGGTCAAATAAATACGACGAACTACTCGAACTCGCGCTAATATTTCTTCTTCTTATTCTTATTATTATTATTATTTTTTTTTATTTATTTATTCCTTTTTTTTCATTTTCTTTTAATCGATCGATTAAATTAGAAAATTCGACGGGTTCGTCTTACCGAAGGATTTTTCTTATTTTTTTTCCTTTCTCGCGTTAACTTATTAATTATTATTATTATTATTCGTTATATAATATTTCTTATCCGCAAGGGATGGATTATAAATAATAATCGTTTCGTATCAAAGTTTTAATTAATTTCTAACGATTTTTAAACAATTCGCACACGCATCAGGTTTTAATCGCTAATGTTAAACGAAACGAATTTGTTTGGGGATTTCTCTACTTTTTTTTTTTTTTTTTATTAACAATAAGACAACAACAAAAAAATTCGAATAAGATTCATCCTAATCGCTCACGAAAACGAGTTAATATGAATCTCAATGTACGTTACGGATAACGAATTTGTTTTCACACGCTTATGTTAAGAAAATTTTCAACGATACACCCCCCCCCCTAGCCTCCCCTCCTCCTCCTCTAACTACTTCTCACTTCTTTTCTCTTCTGTTTCTCTTTATCGTTCGATAAAATTCGTTACAATAACGATTGCATTACGTTATTATACAGTGACATAATAATCACTCTCTCTCTCTCTCTTTCTCTTTCTCTTTCTCTTTTTGTACGGTTAGATTTGCAATAGTTTTTTTTTCCCCTGTTACAAACGTTGTACCAATGTCAGTTTTAATCTCGTTAGAAAGTGAAACGATTACTGCGAACCCAGTTTTACTCGGACTCAGTTCTATATACTGACATAGTTTGAAAACTTGTGCCAACTAAACGAAACCGTAATATTTATTTTCGAGATATGTATACGCGATATTCCAACGAATATTAAACAAAAAATATCTTTGGATCGGGCGTTGGCCCGTCTAAGAAAAAAAAAAAAAAAGAAGAAAGGAAACTAATAAACCATTTCTATTTCATTGGTATTATTTGAGGATAAAAGGAACAAAAAAAAATATGAAAAAGAAATATTTAGATCGATTTATTATAATATGTATCTATCGAAATTGTTGTGTTGAATTTTTGTTTATTTTCAAAATGATTACTAGAGAAAATTTTCGTTTAGATCAACCAGAGATTGATTCGGTACCATAATATTACAAAAAAAAAAAAAAAAAAAAGGTAACGTGCATGTGCCAAAAGATAAGCGTGTTCCCGATCGCGTATCACACGTTTTTAACGAACGATAGGTTGCTTCTTTCAACCCCTTTGTTTTTTATTTGGCATAATTCCAAAAGATAGATAGATAGAAAGAGAAAGAGACACGTATACACAGATAGGAGAGTTGAGAATCTCTCGGCAGATCCAAGATTCGATTTATAATAATCGAATCAGCATCGTTGGGGCTTAGAATTTCTCAAGGGTGGTGAGAAACATTCAAATAATCAGCGAATAACGTCGGCGACATATTTGATAGCCCAACGCGAATATATTTATTCATTTATTTCGCTCAATCAGGCGAATCCATTTGATATGGATTATTTAATATTTAACCCTACGACGAGATGATACTCGAACATAATCATTTCTATAACCTCTGTCCATGATAGTTGGTGTTGAACGAGGACCACCTTGACCAATTGAAAATAAACTAGGTGAAGAAATCCTCGTTAAAGGTGGTGGTGATTTCGTTCTATACAAATACATTGGCCTTGGTTTTTGTCTTTGAACAACAACAACCGAACGATGCCTTTCGTTATCTTCCTGTTGTTGTTCCGGCCTATCTATTCTCCAACCACCAATTGGTGTCCTAGAGTAAGATGATTTTTGATGAAAAATCGGTACGCTACTTTTCGTACTACTCGTACTAACGTAAGGTGGACCTTCCTCGAAAATATGATGATGATGATTCTGATGTCCATCTTTGTAATCCTGATTATGTATACTATTGATCTCGTCTGATGGAAATTTAACGTAACTTTGTGACGATCTTACGTAACTCGGTGAACCTTCGAGATCGAGGATATTTCGCGTACTAAAACTGTTACTGGTTTTAGTTGAATCCTCTACTTCGGTTATCGATGCTTCCAAGTAACGATTGTCGAAACGAGGATCGTAAAGAAGCGATTCCGATGATGAAGGTTCAGCCAAAAGTTCGACGTTCCTTAAATCCGTAGGATTCTTTTCATTTTCATCATCGAATTTCGTCCTACTTACCTGCTGCTGTTGTTGTTGTTGTTTCGTATCCGATAAAATATTTTCTTCGGTACTCGTTGATACAATAGTCGTATGTATTTCTTCCATCGGTAATAATATTTTAGATTTATTATCATGAATCTTTTCCGATTCGAAATGTTCGTTGAAACGTTCATCTTCGTTTATCTTGGTAGTATCATTTTTAATCAAAGATTTATTATCATTCGAAATTTTAATAGGATTATTAACGTTTAACAATGTTGTTTCTATGATAACGTCGTCTTTGATCGTAGCTTCGCTTGAAATTTTACTATCCGATTCGTCCGTATTTGAAATGCTATGATTAAAACGAATAGTAATTTCGTCACGCGAAGAATCTAACGTATTGTTGTGATTTTTTTTATTCGAATCGATCATCATCGTTCCATCATCTTTATTACGATCATCTTCCAAATGTAATCTATCCAAATTCTTTATAGGTATAGTAATACCAGCTTCGCCATGTTTCAAAATTTCACCCTCGAGTTCGATTAATTCTTCCTCGATAGGATTATCAGTCGTGTCAAGGTAATCGTCATTTTCTTCATCGATTTCTTCTTCATCAATCGGTGATTCTTCATCCTCGTAAATAGTTTCCTGTTCCTCGTCATCCTCCATTTTCATACCGGATGCTTCCGAATTGTTTCCCCCGTTATTATCTTCAAATATCAAAGAACTTTCGGATAATTTAGTCAAAGGTTGTATCATCGAATTGGACTCGTTGACCTCGTCCACGTTCTGATTGCTCGAATTTATCGATTCGGTCATACGAATGATCACGTGACCGGTTGTTGTAATATTAGATAAATCTTCTATAGGATCATCATCTTCTTCATTTGAGGATGATGACGATGATTCGATATGTGGTTGTTTGGTTGGTGTTAAAACGAGTACCAACGTAGGTGCTATACTACTAACGTTAACCGACAATACTTCTTTTAATTTCAAATCATCATTAATAATCTCACTTCCGTTCGTATTTTTATTAACGTTAGTTACATTCAATATGGCTTTTATATCGATCGGTATTTTATAATCGACTATTTCCGAAAAACTATTACTCCCGTTTGTTTCATCAACAAATTCGGCAACCGGAACGATCTCTTCGGACTTTGTAGTGTCCTTCTTTATGGGATCGTTTTTATTAATATTTTCGAATAATATTAATGGTTTTTCTTCTTCTTCTTCTTTAGATTTTTCTTCTTGATTTAATTGATCTTCTTCTATTTCATCTTCTTTCGTAGTCGTCTCGATTTTAGCTTCGTAAACGGTAACCGTCTCCTTCGGGGGTTCCTAAGAAAGGTAGCACAGGTGCTTGTGTAATTTTACAATAAATAAGATTATATTATTTTTATTATAGTATTCGTGAAGAAAATTGAACCATTAGACTGATTGACTGAATAAATCGGGATTTGAATTCCAAGGTCTTCCGGTCAACTTTCTCACGAATCCATAGTTTATTTGAAATGAAGGTATATTTGATCCCACAATTATTATTATTATTATTATCATTAATATTATTATTTTTAATCGTCATTGTAATTATTATTATTACTGATATACACAATTGTCGGGATATACGCTAAAATATTAATATTTCTTTTTGTCATATATATATATATATTTATACTTATGTACAATGATAATGATATATATGTATATA
>NW_014569790.1:138265-146538 GCF_001313835.1 Polistes canadensis
AAAAAAAAAAAAAGAAAATAAAAAATTTCGACATAATAAAAAAAAAAAAGTTCCAAAACAAGAGACATTAATTTGAATTATCTAATAATAAGAAAAAGAAAACAAATTCGCTAATAATTTAAAATAAAAAAAAAATAAAAACACAATATAAATTTTCAATTAATTCCATATTAAATTATAATAAAATGAATTATTATTAATCCTCGCGTAAACCAGATATCAATTCCAAATATGGTAAAACTCCGACCCTTACATTAGTCCCATCATCCTCGTTCTTGATTAGTTGTTGATTAATAATAGAAGATGTAGCAGCACCATCAGCAGCAGCAACAGCAGCAGGTGATGGTGGTGGTGGTGGTACGCCTAACAATGGTATACTCAATTGTAGAGGACCTGACGATTGTTTTTGATTTTTCATTTTTTGTTCTTGCGCATTAGTTGGGAATCTTTGTAAATACATAGCACTGACGCGTTTCAATAAAAAATCAAATTGCGCCTCGTGATCTATTTTAACATCCTTGACGCATCTGTCCATGGTATCTGCGCGATAACCTTCAGCACATTCGATTCGTGTAGGTGCGAAAAATATACTTTTCGGCGTGATTTTTCTCAATATATTAGCCGAATCCAAACTTGCGTGATCACCTGCTTGCGCATCGACCAATAACCAAGCTTCCCAGGTTAATTCGCTCGGTGACGATGACGATGAACCCCCACGTGAACCTTTTCTCGATGATGTTCCCCCTCCCATAGATGATGACA
The DNA here is from genome assembly GCF_001313835.1 of Polistes canadensis. NCBI lineage: Eukaryota > Metazoa > Arthropoda > Insecta > Hymenoptera > Vespidae > Polistes > Polistes canadensis. The sequence goes on from NW_014569790.1 coordinate 139,028, forward strand.
ATAACGATGACGATGATAATTCATCGTTGGACAAATCCTTCGATCTCGTTGGTGCCAGTTCGGAATACCTGGCCAATCCAATCAGGAAGAGAATAAATAATAACGATCGTAACGTCATCATTGTCCTCCGATGTCCTCCTCCCAGCAGGTTCAACTAACTCTCTTTGATATTGTTTGATTTTTACTGTTTTCTTCTTTTATTTCTTTGTTTTTTGTTCTTCTTTCTTTTTGTTTTTTTTTTTTTCTATTTCTTTTTCTTTCTCTCTCTCTCTCGTATGTGTGACCCAACCTCGTCACCTGCCTCTTGACGCTCGTCGCATTGGAATTATCTGCAAAATAAATAAATACGAATATGATGATTAGTTTATTGCAATCGAAAGAAAAAAATAAAAAGGATAAGCATGCCGGAAGACGATTCTCGTCGAGTCTTTTTCTTTTTTTTTTAATTGAAAAAAATTTATATCTCTTTTAACGCGTATAGAGAGTTATTATGTATTCATTAATAATAAAATTTACATTTATATATTATAATATATATATACTCGAATTGTAATTTGACAGGAACTTTTTTTTCCTCTTTTCCCCCCCCCCTATATTACAGAAAGTTTGGGAAAAAAATTAAAAAAGAAAAGAAAAACAAAAGAAACATTTAAACCATAATTCACGTTAATTTTTATTTGGAAATATTATATACGCTGATTGGATGCAAAAGGGGATAGAAATATTAAGAAGAATTATCAGAAAAAAAAAAGGAAGAAGAAGAGAGAAAAGGAAATTGTATATAAAAGTGAATTGTTATATTGTTATACAATTAATTGTTTCTCTCGTCCAAAAATAAAATTATTAATAAAAAGGTATCTTATTGATAAGTTGTATCAAAACGAAGTTCTATTTCTTTTGAATGTCCAAATTACCTAAGATACCTTTTTATTAATGTTATATATTGTTAGTTAGTTCAAAAATTAATTTTAGTTTTAGTTTTGTATAAAATTTAAATATATTGAAATATAAATTGTATAAGATCTGTTTGTTGAATTTTTCTAAAAAGAAAAATTGTATCAAAAACTCTCCAAAACCGAAAGGTACGGTCTATAAATAAATAAAAAAATATTACATACTTTGATTTTAAATCTAAACTTTAAAATAAACTTTTCTTTTTATACTAAAATTCCTTTCGTTTATATAATATAAACGTCAGTGTGAAACAAAGGTGTATATGTATGTGTGTGAAAGAGAGAAAGAAAGAGAGACAGTAAAAGACCCCAAAAACAAACGAATTGGTAAGCTAACCGTTTGATGATCGTTTGGTTAACTGAACAAACGGACAACGGTCAATTAATTGATTAATTAAGTCGTATTCATTCCGACCAGAGTTTGAACGAACGTTTGTTCGTACGTTCGTTCCGTAAGTGAATGTAAATTACCTGCTCGTCCTCACGGAATTCGACACGGAACAGACTCTATCCCATCATGACTATTATTTGTTCATTGAATCTTAAGAGGTGGTTAAATGGAAGTAGAAGGGATGGGGTGACGGGGGGTGGAGGGAAGAGTTTAAAGGTTATCTTCACGGTTATTATCCCTCATCTTTCTTCTTTCTCATTTTTTTGTTGCGAATAAATTTTCTTCCCTGCCCCCCCCTCCCTACTCTTCTATTATTTAAAATATTTTCTCCATTTTTTTTTCCAATCAATCGATTTAATCGTACGAATGAAAATTAAAAGAAAAAGAAAAGAAGAAAAATATCCGGGCTTGTAATTTTTTGTGTTTCTACCCCTTCAAAATAATACTCTCCCCCCCCTATTTGTAATTTTGATTAAAAGTATATTATATATATATATATATATGAAATTGTGATAAAACTCTTGGGAAAATTTCTGAAGAGAATTTTAGTGTGTGTGTGTGTGTTTTTTTTTTAATTTTCTTTTTTGTTTTTTTTTTTCGAAGAACATGCACGTTGTAACTTTAATACACGAATGCACGTTGATCTTTTTTATTTTTTTTTTACCGTTACACACCCGGGTAAGCTACGATTATGTTTGCTTCGTGAATAAGCCGTACAAATACGAGAATCGAATTCACGATCGGTTTCGATGTGTCTCGTTACGAGTAAGAGAGAGAGAGAGAGAAAGAAAGAGAGAGAGAGAGTCCGTGAGAATTCTGAACAAAATCGATAGAATTCAACATTTTATTATCGTTTTAAAATAATAACAATATATATATATATTGGATATCATTTGTGTTTTATATCTCTATTTCATTATTTTTTTTTTTTCTTCTTTTAATAATTGTCTTCAATCTTCAGGGTACAATAGGTTAATTTTCTCTCGCACGTATATGTGTGTGTGTATGTGTGTTGGAAACAAGCCTGAAATAGAAGCTTTCCTTGATCTTTCGTAACTCAATGACACGGATTAACCATTGTAATTCTATATTACTCGTAAAACTCAATCAGACTTCAAGGGGGAGGAGACAACAACAACAAAAATAAGATCGTTTAGATTTACGATGCTAATTAAATATGAATTTTGAATAAACGATGAAAAATAATTGATTAACATAAATACGAGCGTTGCATAATAAAAATATGTTTTGTTCTATATATTATCGTAGAATTGATTTTTATTTCTTCTTTTATACTTTAATTTTATCGATACTTAACGCACACGTATTCAGAAACGAGGAGAGTGCGCTTGCTTGGGTTTGGATAAATAAAAATAAAAGAAAAAAAAAAGAGAAAAAGTTAAAAATACTTTAAACGAATTCACGAAGGTTTCTTTCGGGTGACCAAACGTTAAAAGATTCGATAATGCAATTGTTGTCAAACTTTCAACTTGTATTCTCTGCAATATCTCTTCTTATCGTCAAATAGTATTCGTAACACGCGCCTGTGTGGCAAGGGAAAGAAAGAGAGAAAAAAAAGGAAACGAGAGAAAAAGAAAAAGAAAAAGAAGAAAAGGGTTTGAATATTTCGAAGGTGAAACACCGCAGAACATCGACGGATCTTTCTTTTATCGTGGCCTCCTCAGAAACATTGACACGGGGCTTTGTGCTCTACGAAATGGAGGTTTCCGATGGTAAAAGGTATGATTTATGCGACTTGTAAGTGTCTACGTGATACGAAATCGACGAACGTGTGGATAACAAAAAAGATTCCTTTTTCTTTATTTCTTTTTTTATTTCCTTTTTTTTTATTTTTATTTTTCGTATTATTTACATATCTAATTATTTACGATTATTTCAGAAATTTATTTGGCCCGTATTATTTATCAATAATTTTTTTCGTGTTAGCATTTAAATTTAATATAATATTAACTGTAATTCTGTTATTTTAATGCAACTCTGACGTAATCTTGTTTTACATTATAAATATAAATCGATCATTTATTTCAAATATTGACCACCATAAGATAAAACACGTTATCATTTATATTACGAGTTCAAATTTATTATTTGGTCAGTATTTTGTGTTATTTGGTAATTTAAATAAATTTGATCAGCATTTGTGGTAGGAGTATTCGTGATTATGATGCAATTATAATGCAACCTTGTTAAATATTACTATAGGATAGAACGATTTTATTTATTTTACAGTTGAGATTTAGGATTGAAATTTATTGTGTCAATATTTTCAAGAAATGGTCAGCATTTAATTTTGATGCACCTTTGTGATGCAACTTTTTGATGCAGACTGAAATAATTATTTATATATAAATATATATATATTGACTATTTTATTTCAAAACAGACTATAATTGCAGGGCTCATCATTTATGCACTCATTCATCTATAGCACAAACATACATACACGCATACATACATAATCGTACGATTATTAAATAATAAACTCGTTTGAAACAAAACATTTTTATCGTAACACAAACTACAATCTATTATATTTTTTTCTTTTCTTGCATCAAATTTACTTGTGCAAATATAATTGTTTAAGAAACAATAATAAAAAAAAAAAGAAAATACTCGATCGATTTCATTAAAGTCGTTCGATCTTTCTAATCCACGAGTTTTTCCGTGAAATCATCAAACGGATGAACGATCGTTCATAATTATTGCCGATAATGAAGAATAAACGATAAATCGTAAGAGGAAGCTTGTCGAAAGTTTCTCTAAAATCAACAGGAAACTCGTTGTCGGTTAAGTATGTGTATGTGTGTGTATATATATATATACATATATACATTACGCGATATTCTATATTATACATACACTCACATGTATATACACGTTTGTGTATACATATTATCAAACATTTCACATTTATATATGTGGGGTAAGATAAATAATAAATTATGACGATCGATTCCCGTGAATCCTCTCTCTCTCTCTCTCTTTCTCTCACGATAATTATTCGCAAAGATGATACATACATACGTATGAGTAAAACTTTTCCAATCTATCAACAAATTGATCGTGCTCGTTCTTGTTAAAATATAAAATTGAAATAAAAAAAGCAGAGAAAGAGAAACAAGAAGCACAGCTGGTTTGTTTGAATAAATCAATTATTTCTTAAATCACATTATTAAATTATATATTTAAATAATCGTTGGTATTAATAATAAAAAGTAATAATTATAATCGAAATTGTTGCATTGTCAAATAGAAATAATAGAAATTAATAATATCGTCGGTTGACAATTTATTTAGTTATTAAAAATAATAAAATATTACCAAGTTAACACACAGACACACACACACATTTGTCTAATATTTTCATTTCTTTTTTATTATCTTATTCATATGTCACAGTTGGTTTTTTTTTTTATTGGAATGATAAGTCATGCGCCCCCCCCCTTTTATTTTAACGACATTATCGTAATGGTAGTAATACTCTTACGTGTATCTCGGTAAAAAAAAAAGGAAAAAGAAAAAGAAAAAGTCGTGAAAAGATTCTTCAATATGTCGAGAGATACAAAACTGTTGAAATATTCTTTTAACTAGATACTAAGCTGCATGATCGTGCGACGATCGTGATCTTCGCCAGTTGTGCTATAAGTTCGATCTTTCTAAGTATTACTTCTATCCTGTCTGTGAAAGTAATAGAATGATCTATTCTGTGTGTGTATATACATATATATATATATATAACATTTATCAAAGTAAGAGGATGAAGTATATATAATCGTTATCCTTCAAAATCAAATTGTTCATTTGATTTAATTCCAATGACAAAAAAAACACACACATATATACAATAGATTAACACAAATAAAATGAAAAATGAAATAAAATAAATGAATTCTATTAATAATAAGATACGAGAGAACGAGTATTAAAGTGTTACGTGTTAAATTAACAACACATCGTACAATATTTCATTATTAAAAATTTTCTCATTAGGATATACTGTTTGTTTATATTAAAAAAATAATTAACGAAACGAGCGTTATTATTGACGGTGGAAAGAAAAATCAAACTGATGTTATATTAAATTTGATTCAAAACTTTTGATAGGAATGAAAATTGAACGATTTCATTTACTTACAATTATTGCTTTAACAGAATAACACTAATAATAATAATAATAATAATAATAATAAGAATAACAATAAGAACACTATAGATGTTATAATCGACAAAAAAAAATATTTTCCATAAAATGCACGAATAAAATTTAATTTAAAAATCATTGAAGAAAATAAAATAAAATAAAAGTAAAAAACAGAAATATGATTAAAATCTATCGACAGTTATCGTATTTAAAGTGTTTACCACTATCTCTATCTGTATTATAATATAGTTTATAGAAGAAAAAAAAAATATATATATATATATTATAGTAGGAGATAGAGAGAACGTGAGAGCAGAAGCCTTTCGAAAGGACGGTTCTAAGCGCATTCCACCGGATTGTAATCGTGGCGTTTTCTCGGGTGATTAGTATACTTGCTTCTTGGTTTCTCCGCGAGCAAGAAGGTTTTGCTCGATCGGGCAGCACACATACAAACACACACACACACACAAATATATATATATGGAATAGAAGTAAACACACATACTAATGAATCCGTGCTCCACTTGTTTGAATAATCCGCACGTTGCAACGACACGTTTCGTTTACGTGTATACATGGTTCTCTTGTTAACTTGCTAACTTTTATATATATACACTTACACATACATAAAGAAAGATACATATATACAAACATAAATAGAAATGTGCTTTTACCATCGACGAAGGCGAAATGTGATAGGTTTTTTTCTGTTGTTGTTGTTGTTGTTGTATTATATAAAATCCCAACACATTTCGTAATTCAACTGATTTCTATATTTAACTGGAAAGAAACGTTAATCTTTTTACTTTTTATTTTTATATAGAAATTAAACATATTTATGGAAAATCATTTATTTTTTTTTGATTTTTTTTTTTTTTTGTTTATTTTCGCATCACCACTTTATCGTAAAAATTATTCTAGATTTTTCATTTGATTTGACGGCGTTCTAATTAAAAGTATATAAATATATTTATGTCTGTGTGTGTATATGTATATAGTATAGTACATATAGTTTCTTTTATAGTAATAAATTCTTCTTCTCACAGAGAGAGAGAGAGAGAGAGAGACCGATCGAACGCGACACACTTTTCAGTTGAACCGAGCCGCCTCAGGCGGCAATGGCCGATTTTAATGGGGGCTAATAATTTGTGTCCTCGTACGATACCATAAAAAAAAAAAAAAAATATCCATCGTTCGATTATATTAGGAAGAGTTGGTCAATAAGTTTCTGACATGTGTTCATTATTTTTAATAACGTTAAATTAAGAATAATGATTTTATATTCATTGAAAATCATTTTAATGTTTCAATCGAATCAAATCAATCTATTAAAAAGATTTGGTTTATTGTTTATTACGTTATATAAAATAATATTAATTTTTATATATTAATCCAAAAAAAATGTTTTTTTTTTTTCACGTTTACGAAAAAAAACCAATGAAATTTGTTATGAATTAAAATCAAGGAAAGATAAAAGAGTTGTGTGTGTGTTTTTCAATGGTTTTCTATTCATTTATACGTTTATTATCTGTCGGATGTGACCTCGGTGTTTAGGGCACCGGCAATGAGAAAAGGGCTCGATATAGTTAATAAACGTTTACTATGAACTCTTTTATTCGTTCCCTTTTCCCTACGTTTAATATCGTCTAATGTTATCTTGATGAGACGACGCCGTTTCATCTTGCCGGCTCTCATATATCACACTCTCGTCTCATCTACATCCGAGATAATTCAATCTCTTTTATTCTTTCATAAAAAAAAAAAAAAAAAAAAAAAAAAAAAGAAAAAAATGTATATATTTGTGTTATATTACATTGCCGTAATATAAAAGTCACCATTTCGAATAATTTTAGATCGTATTTATACACCGGATGCTTTTTTTTTTTATTATAATGTTACGTAATATAAAAAGATTAATGATCGTACGTACATTAATTTGAAAATAATTTACAATTAAATAATTTATATTTATTTTTAATTTGTAATAATAGTAATAATAGTTTTA
>NW_014569790.1:146626-149698 GCF_001313835.1 Polistes canadensis
ATAATAATAATATATATTAAAATAAATATTTGTAATTTTTAATTTGTAATAATAGTAATAATAGTTTTATTTATTTACAACCTTTTTTGGCGTAACACATTAATCAGCATTTTTTCGTACTCATTTTTTAATAACAAATTATTACTATTTATACCAACATAAATAATTTCTCTGTACAAAGTTATATATTATAACATTTTTTATCATATTATTATTGAATTATTCATTCGATCGATTATTTAATTACCATTCATAATTATTCATTAGAAATAAATTTATTTAAATATGAACGACGATCTACTTAGTAGTATTTTACGCGATATAATGTATAATAATAATAATAAAAAATTAATTATTAAAAGAAAAAAATTAATTAGAAGAATGATTGTGTGTGAAATGTTAGAATCTCAAGGTTTGAATATTTATTTTTTTCCGATTGAAAAATCAGATTTGATATCACGTTAGAAACGATGTTACACGTTACCCTTTCAACTATCAATCATCGTTTAACCCTAACGACTTCAAGGACATTCCTATCTATCTGTCGATGTTATCACGAATAAATGAGAAGGATGATCATGCTCGTGTTAGTGTTTCTTTTTTCCCTTTTTTATTTTTTCTTTATATTTTTCCTTCATCTTTCATTTTCCGTGCTCGATAACGTGGGTCAATGAATTTGATTTGAAAATTTGTGAGAAGGCTCGCATCTTTTTCCTTTTTTTCTTTCATTTTTATTATTATTTTTTTTTTTTTACACGCACACACGGATACGCATTCCCAGTTTTTTTCCTTGTTTTCTTTTCACCCAACTCCCAGCCCTCATTATTTATTTTTTTTTAACTTTGTCGAAGGTGGCGAAGTATCGTTTGGAATAATTTTAACAAAATGGAAGTGTAGTTTATTGTTTAAATAAATTTGATAAGAAAACGTATTAAATGAACAATTTACAAATAAAACAGGCTTGGAGTGTGATGGTGTAACTCCGATTATTTTTTCATCGTTTCGAAAGAAAAGTATAATCGATAAACAAATATATATATAAATTCAAAAAATATATTTATCTATAGATATATAAATATTATTATAATTATATACATTATAATATATATATACACATATATCTATAATAATATACATTTATCTATAGATATTAATATTATTATATAATATCATAGAAATAGTATCGGTGGGTGGCATGAAAAAAAATCAATAAAATGTGAAAACGCGTGTGTTTAAGGAATCGTTGGATCGGAACCGATCACGAAGAAGAAAAAAAAGAAGAAAAAAAAAGAAAAAGAAGAAGAGTAACGACGAGGACGACAACAACAAAAAACGTTGGTTAATGTTAAAGAATGATGCTTGTCGATTCGATACGCGCGTTTAAACGTCCGAGAATAGAAGAAGAAGAAGAGGAAGAAGAAGCTTTGCTCAGTGTTCTCAAACATTTTCTTCTTTTTCTTCTTTTTCTTATTGAGTCATGGAAAATATTTCCTTCTTCTTTCTACCTTCATCATCCCCCACCTTCACCCCCGTTTCTTCTAACCCCACCTATCCTCTCTCATGCTTGTATAAACGTAATGGTGGTGGAATAAAAGCGCCAGCTCGAAGTAAATCCCGTGACATATCGTCGGCACGTATATCGAAAGGTGTTCGCGATGGGAATTCGTGAACATGTTTGCAACATGTTTGGCAAAGGGCCAACAAGGTTGCTCGAGAGAGAGAGAGAGATAGGTTGCTCTTTTAATAATCGTTTTTACGCTTTTAATTCTTTTAAGGGGGCACACCTAGTGTCAAATTTGGAAATAATTGATTTTTTGTCTGTGCATATTTTGATAGTCGATATCTTTAATAATAATATACTAAAATTTCAAATAAATATTTCAAATAGTTTTAGAGTTACAGTCTTCTAAAGAGTGGCCCCCGTTCAGGGATTATCTTTGAACGCGTTTTTCTTAAAATTATATTTTTCAGATTGGCTGCAATTGTAACTCGAAGAAGAATCATTCTGCTTATTTCGTATATGTTTTTCTGTACAAGGATCTACAAGTTTTTCGATTGGATAAAAAATGTAATTTTATCGGGTCAAGAATCATCAAAATTTTCAGCCAAATTCGATTTTTTTTTTAACAAGTCTGCCATTTTGTTTTTTTTTTCAGAATTTTAGGTCATTGTATAAGGCAATACCTTCTAGATTAACAGTATTTTTTATTTTTGTTTTATTTCATCCACGGTGAAGACCGGAATATCACTGGCAGCCGTTTAGGCCCTTTTTTTCAGTGACTTGGGAGATAGCGAATAACTCGCTGAAAATTATCTTTTTTTCATTTAAAAATTTTAGTAAATATTCGTTAATTATATAAATATATATCCTATAAATTTTAAAATATTTCATGCAGTAGTTTTCTTTAAAAAAAATTCTTAAAAATCACCTAGTTTTAAGGCAGTCACACTAGGTGTGTCCCTTAATACAAATAACTAAACTTACCAATACGAATTAATATGATTGAATGTATACGAAACACGAATATGAAGAATAAGACGTATATGTATGTAGATGAAGAGGAAGTGAAATAAGAAGAAGAAGAAGAAGAAGAAGAAGAAGAAGAAGAAGAAGAAGAAGAAGAAGAAGAAGAAGAAGAAGAAGAAGAGTTTTACGAAAGTTTACGTCTGGGTCGACTTAAGAATGAAGATTTTGGATAGTAGCCAACTCACACCGGATGACATAGCTTGATACTCTTTAATCATAGGCACCTGCCTTCTACGACTGACTAATGGGGTCTGGCTAACCAACCATATTACCTTTTTTTTTTTTTTCCTTTTCCCTTATCTATTTGCTTTTTTCTCCTTCCCTTCACGTTTATCCACCCTACCGATGTGTGTTTACTCTTTATCTTTTTTTTTTCCTTTTTTTTTTTTTTTTTTTTGAGAAAAAAAGAGAGAGAGAAAGAGATAAATCTCTGTGGGTTTTGTCATGATTCTTCCTTTTTCTTCTTCTTCTTATTCTTATCTTTAACCGATGTTTGTGTTTCCACCTCCTCCTGCCTTTCCCATGCCCCCCCGTAGTGATTTTAA
>NW_014569790.1:150443-153047 GCF_001313835.1 Polistes canadensis
TAATAATATAATATATATTAATAATATATATTATATATATATATATGTGTGTGTACATATATAAAAACAAGAATTCTTCCTATTAATTTTATTTTTTAATTCTCACGATACAACGATTGATAGTCAACGACACACCATAAATAATATCATTTGTCATTCATCGAGAAAAAAAAAAAAAGAGAAAAAAGAATTAAAATGATAAAACGTATGGAACAAAGAATTGAACCTGAGAAAAAAGAAAAAGGAAACTTTGCTTAGGTCAGAGGAAAGTCGAGCTCCATTCTTTAAGTTACTTTTATTTATTTTTTTTTCTTTCTCTCTCTTTTTTCTCCCCCCCCCTCTCCCCCTCCCAACCTCTTACTTTCGAATTCACGATTAGGTGTCTTTTTATCTCTCATTTTATTTCACACGATGGTGTAGGTGGTTGTTATAGGTGTTCGTATTTTGTTCCTATCGTAATGGAAACGTGTATTCGTGTTTGTGCTCGTGCTCGTACACGTTAGCATGAGAGAACTTATGCTAACTCGTGTGAACTGGGAGAGAGCTTTTGTATCATCCTAAGTTTCACGTCATGCTGTCTTTCTTTCTCTCTCTCTCTCTCTTTCTTTCTATCTATCTATCTTATTTTCTTTCTCGTTCACGAGGTTTATCGTTCCCCTTTAGAACGTAGAGAATGCATTACATTACCAATACGTTTTCTCTTAAGTGTGTATGTTGTCTCTTTCTCTTTCTACGAGACAGGAAACAAATATGAGACTTCTTTATAGTCCAGGCAACAAGACATGAGTTTATTCAATTTTCTTGAATTCAATATTTTCTATTTTTTATTTACATTACAAAAAGAAATTGTTTTACTCAAAAATCGTTATWAGCATGTATTACTATCGATATTTATATATTAATTGTTTGATTATAATTTATATTACCTGTAACTTTAACTAGCCACGAGTTTATTCAATTTTCTTTAATTCAATATTTTCTGTGTTTTTCATTAACATTACAAAAAGAAATTGTTTTACTCAAAGTTCGTTATTGTCATGTATTATACTATCGATACTTATATATTAATTGCGTGATTATAATTAACATTATCCTAATTTATATTATCTGTAAACCTAAGTTCTATAGCCATGAGTTTATTCAATTTTCTTGAATTCAATATTTTCTGTGTTTTTAATTTACATTACAAAAAGAAATTGTTTTAGTCAAAGTTCGTTATTGTCATTTATTATTATAGATACTTATATTAATTGTGTGATTATAATTTATATTACCTGTAACTTTAACTAGCCACGAGTTTATTCAATTTTCTTTAATTCAATATTTTCTGTGTTTTTCATTTACATTACAAAAAGAAATTGTTTTAGTCAAAGTTCGTTATTGTCATTTATTATTATAGATACTTATATTAATTGTGTGATTATAATTTATATTACCTGTAACTTTAACTAGCCACGAGTTTATTCAATTTTCTTGAATTCAATATTTTCTGTGTTTTTTATTTACATTACAAAAAGAAATTGTTTTACTCAAAAATCATTATTATCATGTATTACTATCGATACCTTATATTAATTGTATGAGTATAATTTATATTTCTCTATATAAAAAATATATAATAAATATAATAATTTTGGATGAACACGTTAAATGACATGGTGGTCGTGTCATCTGCACCAAGGTGAATCACTGATGATCAATCTTCCCCCTTCTCCCCCTACCCTAAGTAAGATAATTACGTTAAACGTGATTGTAATTTATCCGTTATAAAAATATTATTTCAATATATAATAAAATATGTAATGCATATAATAAAAATGATAATTTCTTTTACATCGGTGCCACGAACGAATCATTTTTATTTTTTCATTTTAACAAATTTGAATTCGTATTATAAACTATGATAAATAATCACAAAAAAATGTTGTTGCTATATATTACTACTACTACTACTACTAGTACAATATATAGCAAAAACTATATATTGACACTATATAATTATTTTTTATTTTTTTAATTCGCAAAGAGATGCAGTCAATATAAACTCGTACAAAATTCGGATTATTATAATCGTTTTACGAATAATCTAAATTTAAATTCAAAATGTATACGTGCCTCTAGTTTTTCTTTTTTCTTTTCTTTTTTCTCGTTCTTACACGTTTCGTATATTATCTTTCGATCGTTAAGAGAAAGAAAAAAAATATACGTGGCTATTCCTGTTTCGGGCCCCGGTAGCTCTTCTTTAAACTTTGGGTCCTATATTCACGCGAGCCGGTAGAAAAAAATTTGACAAGGGGTCCCAAAGAAAGAAAGAAAACAAAAAAAACAAAAAAGTAAGTAAGTGTACCATTTTGTGTTCCTTTTAGTTCAGTGAACCTCATCATCATCATCATCATCATCATCATCATCATCATCATTGGTGTTTTACTTTAATCAAAGTATACGCACGCGTGTTTGATTTATCTCAAACAAAAGTTTATATAAACAAAATTTTAATATATAAATCATTATATTATAGAGATTAAAAATAAATTTGGAATTAAATTTTCAATTCGTATTATTTATTGTGCGAATAAAAAAATATTAAATTTATATAATTAAAAT
>NW_014569790.1:154213-163466 GCF_001313835.1 Polistes canadensis
ATTTTCAATTCGTATTATTTATTGTGCGAATAAAAAAATATTAAAAATTTAATTAAAATAATATAATATATTTAATAATATATTTATTCGTTTTTTTTATATCGTACGATTAAGATTTAATTTCGTATTTATTCGTCAAATAATTTCTAATATACTAGATATGATAAAAAAATCATAATATATTTAAAATAACAAATTTATATCAACAAAATTTTAATATATAAATCATTATATTATAGAGATTAAAAAAAAAATTTGGTATTAAATTTTCAATTCGTATTATTTATTGTGCGAATAAAAAAATATTAAATTTATATAATTAAAATAATATATAATAATATTTAATAATATATATTCGTTTCTTTTTATATCGTACGATTAAGATTTTATTTCGTATTTATTTGTCAAATAATTTCTAATATATTATATATGATAAAAAATAACAATATATTTAAAATAATAAAGAATGAAAGAAAGAAAGAAAGGTACGTAAGTGGAAAAGGTAAAAAGATCGATGAGAAAAGTCCATTCTCCTTTCGTTTTAACGGCCCGTCAAGATATCGTTTTACGAGGTGGGTAACGGTATCGATGGAAACGTAAGAAGAGGCATATACATATATATGTATTTATGTATGTACATATATATATATGTAAGAAAGCAAATGCAAATGTTAAAACGACAGATCGGTGGTCTATTCGAGTATAAACCGATAGGTTAGCCGCGAACCGTCAAGACAAAGAAGTTCAAGGCAAATTGAAAGTAGAAATGAGACTTCTAACAGCAACAGTAACAGCAATAGAAACTAACACAAACTTAAGTATAAAGGAATACAAACGTATACATTTACATTGATTACAAACTAACTAACATTATTACATTTACAATTACACTGGGTGATTCCTCGTAAAAAAAAGAAAGATTAGAAAACAAAATAAAAAGAAAATAATTTTTATATTAAAAACATTTTACATTTTTGGGAGAGAAGTGTCAAATTAAATTAAAATAAAAAGAATTACACGATATATATATGAGCCGTTTATTTTGAAAGTGGCATAAGTCACATTTTTCTTTTTTTTTTTTATTTGAAAATGAAAAGATACCGTTCAGTTGTAATTAGTGTTGCCATTAATTCGGTTTTTTTTTTTTTTGAAAAAGTGACTTATGCCACTTTCCAAATAAACGGCTCATATTATATATTAAATTTTGATTTCATTCGAATCGAACTGAACAAATTTTTCCTTTTTTCCCCGTGTAATCGAATCCTTTTGATGATTTTATTCTATGTTTTTTTTTTTTAGATTTTTTCTCTTTACCTCAAATGGAAGAATTACTTCGAGGACGTTGGAAATTCCGCGAATTGATGCGTGTTTTGGTGGATAAGAATGAGGAGGGGTTGTTTTTTTTTCTTTTTTTTTTTTTTTTTTTAAGTTAAAAAAAAATTTCTATATGTATCTATCATCAGTACCCTTTTACATAATCGATTCGTTAACTCGAAAGCCAGGTAGAAAATTTGAAATTATGCAGACGCACGTACGCACGTACGCACGCGTATACATATACACACACATACATACTCTTTCTCTTTCTTTCTATCTTTCTAGTAAGTTTCATAAATCATTCGTGCATTCACGTGCGATGTACCGTAACATTAAATCGTTGATATTTTCATCGAGAAGATAACGGCCTTGAAACTTACATAAGACGTTCCGATGAATCTACAGACGTGTTCTCATCTGCACAGATATCTCTGTGTGTGTGTGTGTGTGTGTATGTACAGATTTTATTATATACATCATTATGCATCGTTAGGATGGTAATTGTCCCTATGAATGAATTAATAAAAAGAAAAAAAAAAGAGTTTTAATTTAAAAAAAAAATAAAATAAAATAAAATATCGAAGGAGAAGTTAATCGATAAAATAAATAAATAAAAAACAAAATAAAGGAAAGAAGAAGAAGAAAAGAGTTCGTGTTCTCGCATATATAAAGAAAAAAAAAAAAAAAAAAAAAAAAAAAAAAAAAAAAAAAAAAGAAAAAGTTTTCGAACGTGATCGAATCAAAAATACGAATATTTATTTTCTCCTAAAGAAAACATCGAGAAAAATAAGTGAGTGAGGTACAGAAGAGGAGGAGGAGGAGGAGGAGGAGGAGGGGGGGGCGTGCTGAGGGTGTTTTCTTTTTAAGGAAAGAAATTCAGTCAATTCGTGTTTCCGTAGAAATGGATTTTTTTTCCTAAGGAACCTTTGAAAGGTACAATAGGTAGAGACACGAATGTCGTAGAAAAAAATTACGATGATTTTTCTTTGACAAAAACATTCTTGCTCGTTGAATTGTGAAATGAGTAATAGGATGAGAAAAGGTTGGAATAATGAAACGACCTTTTTCGATTATTACGGATATTCATTTTAAATGCGTTAGACGTGACAATAAAATTTATTCGGATTATATTTTATTTTTATTCATATTTTTAAATATATTATTATTAAACACTTGTCTCTATCTCTCTCTTTCTGTAAAGAGAAGATTTTTATAAAAGGGATTTTATTCATTTTTAATAACACTATCGAATGAAATTTGTTTTCGAATTATAAAAACATTACTGATCGTATTGATCAATTTTCAAAAAGATTTATCGTTTTATTGTGTGAAATATTAATATTTTAATAATAACAATTAAACGATATTAACATATAATTATATTTTAAGTGATTTCGATACGTTCTTATGGTTGGTTTTTTTTTATTTATAGTTTCTAAATCGAATTTATAGCAATAATTAGAAATGATACTTATAATTAGACATTTCTATTATTTATTTCTATTATTAATTTATTCTATTATTCATTTCATATAATTATATCGTGGAAAAATTTCGATAAAGAAAAAAAGAAAGAAAACTAATTAAGAAAAAAGGATGATTCTAAGAAAAATACTTTTTTGATTACCAAATAAAGAAAGACAATGGAAAAAAGAAAAGAAAAATGATAGCACGATGTAAAACATACTACTCTTAGGTGTAATAATTTTATGATACTTATAATTAGACATTTCTATGAGAAATTTGACGATAAGTATCGGTAAAATTATTTAATTGTATCGTGGAAAAATTTCGATAAAGAAACAAAGAAACAAAACTAATTAAAAAAAAAGGATGATTCTAAGAAAAATACTTTCTTGATGATTACCAAAAAAAAAAAAGAAAAGAAAAATGATACCACGATGTAAAACATACTACTCCTAAGTGTTTTTATTTTTATTCCTTTTACGCAAATAAATTGACACCTCTCTTTTCTTTTTCGAAAGGCATACATTTTTTGTCTGTTTTTATTTTTATTTTGTCTGTTTTGTGTTTTACAAATATCCTATTTCTCAGAATTTGCGTAAGGATTTCGTACTTTTAGTCGTTAGTTTATATTATACGTATTATATCTATGGAAACGTATTGCAATATCTTGTCAGTAATATTAAATCGTCGCATAATTCAAAGACGTATATTAAACTTTATTATTTTGTCATTGAAAAAAGAAGAAGAAGAAGAAGAAGAAGTTAGTTCGTTGCGTCAAACTTATACGAATAAATCGTATATGATACACGTGAGAAGGATCGATAAACATTTTTAATGCGTTTACACACATACACACAAAGACACACACAATTTTTTTGATTACAATCTAACGAGATGATGATATCAATTTAATTTTCAACGAAATTCTATCATAAAATTTGGATGGTATATGAATGTTTAATACATAATATATACACACACTTACGTGTATATTATAATTATACATGTGTGATTAAAAATGACAATATTTTATGCTAACATATGTTAATTGGTTATAATAATCATCGTGCTAATTTTCTATATAAATAAATAATTAATAGAGAGAGGTAATTATTAATTTATTTTATTATTTCAAACGTTGGTAGTGTGACGAAAATATATACATATACATATACACATATACATATTATATGAAAATAAATTTCTTTGGTTAGTTTCCAAAATTATTTTTGTTCAGTAATTCCCAAAGTGAATATTAGATATATCTATATATGTATTTGTGTGAGGAAAGGATGCGAATGCACGTGTACGTGTTATATATGTATATTAGTGTGTATGCAAATATTCGTATAAAAACCATCACGATGTTTGCTTTCATTTGACATAGCAAAGGACGAGTAGGATCCTTGAAAATGTTTTTACTGTGTTCTTTATGGTTAGTCTGAATATATCTAATGCAAATAGATTAACTAGCCACGAGTTCGAATAACACACGTTATACATATATTATATGTGGATGAATCGCGTGACCTTATCATAAATTACTCTTTTATGAATCATTTAAGAAATAAGGTACACGGTACTATGACAGATTAAATAATCGCTTGAAATAATCCCATATACTAAATCATAATCATGTTATGTTGTTTCACCTTTATTATAATCCACGTTAAAAATATTACTCCCCTACTCCCGTTTTCTATTTCCATTGGTTTTTCCTATAAAAGAATAGAAAAGAAAAGATAAGAAAATTGATTAAATAAAATAAAGATAAAATATATGAAGTATGGGGAGTTTCATATCACCGAAGTATTATGGAAATTTTAGTAATGATTATGCATTATCACTTGCATGATGTTAAAGATGGTCATACTAAATAAAAATTATCAATCCAAATAATTTTGTAACTTCAGCAATCGTGTTACGTTTGTATAAAAACAATCATAATTATTGTAAATATATTTCGATTTGTTTGAAATTATACTTGTATAATTTAAAGAGTCATACCTTCTCATCCAATATTAATAATATTTCAGTAATTGTGTGTATGTGTGTGTGTGTGTGTGTGTCCTATAATATACTTATTATAATTAATAAAATATATCATGGCAAATGTGTTCAGATATTTTATAGTGAGTTCACTGTAGGTAAATCAAATGACGCGTTATTAAAAACCATGAGTTTATCGAACTTCAGATGAAGATAAAGAAGAAAGTTTATGGGGAGAACTCGAGAGATCGAATCCTGGAAAAACTGGTTTACCAAATCGTTCCCTTCCGATATTTCTTTACCGAACGAGAACGATCACCTCGCATGATTCTCTCTGCTTTCGATTTTGCGATTCTGTCATTTCGTACAAAACGAAAATCTAATGTGTATTAATGAATGGAAAAATCATAACGTTGAAACAATATTTCATAAACCCTCTCTCTTCTTTTTTTTTTTTTCCAAATTGTTGGATATAAATCGTTAATGTTAATATCTTAAAAATTATTCGAATAATATTTTAACAAAGTTGTTCGAATTTCTTTGTTTGTTTCTCTAACGAATCATTTTTTTACGATGTATAATTTGTTTTTCTTTAAAAGATAATTTTAGTTATCTCGAGTCTTCGTTTTTTTTTTTAAATATTTTTCGATCCAATCCAAACTAACTGGAATTACAACTATTGAAATGAGATATATATATATATATATATTAGATTAAATAGATAAATTATTTATCTATACAAAAAAAATTGAAATACACGGGTACAACATTGTTTTCGAGAAAGTGTTAATAATTATTGGTAAATAAAAGTAAGTATAACTTGGATACAAAATCAAATAGTATAATACAACACACGTTTTCCCCTCCTTCTGTTTACACCTGTAAGTTATTATACACCCACACATTATAAATATTACATTACAATTATTTTTATTTAACGATGAATTAAAATAATCTCAATATCAGTTGTGTGTCTTTTAACTTACTTATATTATCCATAATTCCTTAAAAAAACAAACAAAAACAAACCAATGTGAATAATTACATTGTATCGGATAACAGAAATATATCTATCACAGTCTAATATCATTCCAACAATTTCAAATACATATTTGAGTATAAAAATTGTAATAGCAAAAAAAAAAAGAAAAAATGATCGTAAAGAATCTGTAAAAGACATACAAGGCTATAGTGGCTTCAACTAACATACTTGTAGTATAGTTCTAGTAGAGGTAGGGTAAGGTAAAGATATCTTTTGCACTAATGCCAGGCGCAAACTGGAATCGTTGAAAAATCAATGCAACTCTTTCAGACACGCTCTGATAGACTTCGACTTGCAATTCGACGGCTGCATGTTGCATACATGCATCGTACATGCATCCTACATGCATACACATATTCTCATTCATATATACGTATAATATTAAAAGTATGGTATATAATACGGTGGTGGCAGAGGGGGGAGAGGGAATGGGGAGGGAGAGGAGGAATGGGGCGGGGAGGAGGGGGAGGGGGACTGCTTTCTTTAACTTCGAAGCGACAGATAAAGCTAACAATTCACGCAGGATAATTATTCTTGCATCATTGATTAGATTGGAAGTGATCGTGGCTTTAACCATTGCCGTTTTATAAAAGGGGGATACTTATAAGGGGGTAAGGAGGGTGGGGGGGTACAATCTCGATATTCTATTCTACTCTGGAACTATGGAATGTCGATTGGAATATCGATATTAAATCCTATAGCACAAAGATTATTATTTTCTAACTAAAGTTACTATCTAATTTCTATGTGTTGTTAAAAAGATAACGTATTATATTTCGTTTATTTAATGAAGAATATTTATTTTTAATTCATTTTTCTTTTGTTTTCTTTTTTTTTTTCTATAGCGTTTGTTAAGGAGAATATTTATCGTTCATTTTTAATATATTTTATCATTATTGAATTTTTTTGTAATGGAAGAAGTAGAAAGAATTTTGTTTTAATTTAATATTTTCTTTGGAAATGATTTATTCTTATATTTCTTGTACTTGTGCAATTATGTTAAAAATATTAGATAAGCAATATATCTTTACGATTTATTTTATATATATATATAAAAGAATTATATTTCTATTTTACGAGTAACTTAATTTCGTATAAACAAAAATAACAAACCCTCTTTTGTTAAAGTATTCTACAATTCTCCTAATTTTCTCGAACACGTATATAATAACAATAAACAAAATTGATTTTATATCAATCGTTTCTATAACAAATCGTACGATATGATTTATAATAAGAGTATTAAAAATACAATATTAAAACGATACACGCGTTAATATGATGACTTATAATATAAATTATTTCTTTTGTTCGTGACAACTTGTTTTTTTTTTCCTACTAATAACGTTAATAATAATTAAACTTACGAACGAATGAACGAGTGATCAAATTTCTAAACTATGTTTAATCGTTTAACAAAGAACGTGGAAAAAATCTTGAAATGATTAATATACTCGTTAGGATGATTTCAAATGGAAATACATACATATATATATATATATATATATATTACATTCGTAGAATTTTCAACGATTATGTGTTTCAACGAAGATATCCAAAGTCCACGACGACAACTATGTGACACTCTCTCTCTCTCTCTCTCTCTCTCTCTCTCTCTCACACACACACAGTTTGATTCTCTGTCTCTCTGATCATTGTTGAAAAATCTTTGAATGGATGCAATTCAGAGAGCAATTTCAAATCGTTTTAACCATTTCCGTTAGAATTCTTTGTCTCTACCAACCCTCTTCCTACCCCCTTCATCCCACCCCGCCCACCCCAATCCACGATTATCCTATTATTATTCCGCTTTTCACGTTTTTCCCTCTGAGTACTACTACTACTACTATTACTAACTACTCTTCTGTTATCATCGTTCATGAGTTAGGTACTTTAGAAAAAAGAGTTTCAATTACATCAGTTAAGTTAGTGTCTAGCATATAACTAATTATTATGATCAGCATTATTCGCGTATTTAATTACGTTTATCCTTTTGTAGAGATTAAATGTAGAAATTTGTAAAAAAAAAAAAAGATATATGTTGCTAAGTGAATAATTTTTCTCTCTATTTTGTTAATTGTTTTGTTTTATAATTTTTGTGGAATAAAAATTAATCTATAAAAATGTAGATAAATATATTTATATTATTATTATTATTATTATTGTTATTGTTTATTAGAAATATGGAAACGATATGAAAATTCTTAATGTGGAACGGTTGATTTGTTAGGAAGAATATAACATGATATATCATCATCCTAGTGCAAACGAACTTAGGAAGTAGAAGATTGTGATATCGTTTTAATTTTACAAAGATAATTTATTATTACGAAGTGTTTTGTTCACATACAAGTGAATAAGAATTAATCATTATACGCGATTAAATTAAGTTTCAATAAAGTATCTATCGGATATATTTGGATGATTTTTTTGTTTTGTTTTATTTCGATTAGATTATTGATCGAAAGAATTATTAAAATGTTATCAATCGCATTGTCGTAATATAATTTTTATTAAGAAAAAAAAAAAACGATAAGTATAACGCACGCATATTTTTTTCATCCTTCCCTAAAAAAAAAAAAATTATTTCAAACCTAAGAAAACAAGAAGAAGAGAAAAATTGTTCACTTATCTTCTTTCATTAAAAGTTTCTATCACGTATTTAGATATTTTTTATTATTCTAATTAAATTATTGATCACACACACACACAAAGGTTCATTAAAATATTATCAATTGCATCGTTGTAATGTAATTTAAAATAAAAATAAAAAATAGAACGATAAGTTTAAAGCGTTTTTTCTTACCCTATCTCAATTCCCTAAGAAAAAAAAAGAAAATTATTTCAAACCTAAGAAAAGAAGAAGAAGAAGGAGAAGAAGAAAAAAAATGGTTAACTTAAACGATCTTTTATTTCCGTTCTCGAAGGTTTTTCTCACTTCGTAGTTAAGATTTTTTTTTAACTACCTTACCGAGAAGTATTTTCTATGTGTACCGGCACGTAAACTTCCTTTCGCGAATACGAGCCTTGCATTTGCTCTGCGCTACAATGAATCGCAAGAATTCGTATAGCGAGTACTAGAGTATGAAAAAGAAAGAAAGAAAGAGAGAGAGAGAGAGAGAAAGAGAGAAAGAGAGAGAGAGAGAGAGAGAGAGATGTTATCAATGTTCTTTCTCCGGATTTCCAGTAGAGAAACACATACACGCGATAGATTATGCTCTCGTTCGTTGAGTGCTTGTGTTAACAACAGCAAACTGGTTTTCAGTGTGTGTGTGTGTTTGTGTGTGTGTATATTAAAGTTAGATCAATTTTCAAATAGATACTTTAACGAGATATTTTTCTACGATGACGATTCAATTATATCGATCAATTTTTAAATATTTCAAACAAAGTTAATATAATTTATTAATTAAAATATATATATTGCATAAAAAAAAG